>NC_089809.1:7696636-7993931 GCF_029633855.1 Hoplias malabaricus
ACACACTCTATCAGATTTATAACCTGGTTCATTTAGTAATTTAGTAATTACATAGCAATTTGATTCTTCAGTTTTCTTTAGCAGTTTCATTAATATTTGCTACTTTTTTGTGGTAAAAAAATATAAAAAGGTTATTACTGCATTACAAGCATTGTATATATATATATATATATATAATATATATATAATATATATATATATATAAAAATCACTGGGCGCAAGGCGGGAATACATCCTGGAGGGGGCGCCAGTCATTCACAGGGCAACACACACACACACATATTCACTCATACACTCGAACCTACAGACACTTTTGAGTCGCCAATTCACCTACTAATGTGTGTTTTTTAGACTGTGGGAGGAAACCGGAGCACCTGGAGGAAACCCACACAGACACAGGGAGAACACACCACACTTTTTTTTTTCTTCAGCCTCTGGTGTGCAGTATTTAGCTGTTTTGGCTAAAACACTTTCTAGGCAGCTATACTTTAGATACTAACACTGGCTAGGTAAAGTTAGCAAGGAACTTTTCTGTACATGCACTTGTTAACTTCACATCACATGAAGATTTCAGGGAAGAATAATGACATGGAAATGAGTCTCTGTTCTCAGACCCACAAGACCATGCATAATGACTGATGGGTAAGCTTTCCTGTCGGCTTCCTGCATAGTGCCAAATTGTTCCAACTGAATGCCATCATTCCCTGAGGTTTGGAATTTCCCTTAAAAAGTATAAATTCCCTGTGTAGACAATTCACATAGCTGACTATTCTTAGCTTGGGAGAAGCTTCTCCGTCCCATGTTTAAACATATATTATTGTGGGGAAATGATCTGTGGTTTGTTTACGTTCAGTTCTCTGTCCTTTAATGTGGAAGAGTGTGTTTGAGTGAAAACAAAAATGACTGTTTTTGGTATGTGGCTTAAGTTTAAATTGACTGTAAAATTTTATAATGTATGAAATACTAGAGAAACACATTTGCTCTTAGTGCTCTCTTTAGAATAATTTCCATCTACAGCAAAAATAACTCAACATTACCCTCCTGTGGAGCAAGAATAGAGCAATATCCTAATCTCGGTTCATGCTTTTGAATGTTTGGAAGGCTTTAAAAAGCATTTTAAAGAACACAGAAAAGTGTTCTTTAATTAACATTATGAATGTCGCCTTTAAATAGTGTAGCTGTTTTATCCGGTATCAGAATAGTGTACTGTAAATATATATTTGTGTTATGTTATTGCAAAATGTGACAGCTGGGGATACGTTAGTGTAACAAAAATGGCGGCTGGGCGTTTTTCTAAACCGGTATCGTTACGGTATTGAACTTGTTCCCTTGATAATCGTTCACTACAAAGGGTACTAGGGGGCGATTTAAGGACACAGTCATAATTTAAACACCTTGACAAAAGTCTGTACAAGCTTGTGAGCAGTTTAACTGATATTTTTCAGAGACAAAAGTGTAGCTGTTATTGAAACATTATCACCTGTTATCATTTAGCTACATTATTTTGAACTCAAAGCTCTAGGACCACGACAAGTGTCCATTCTGAACTCTTCACTGCAGTTCCTCACTCCTTTCGCACCAAGACGAACCGCGGTGTTTTCCACCCGTTTTCAGGAACGCCACGCCCACCGCGTCAGGATTGGTCAGTATAAAGACACCTGTGATATAATTGGTTGGTATATCTCTCATCCTGCTTTGAGGTTGTTTAGGAATATTTACATCATAAAAATACTACTAAGTACTGTTTATTCATTTTTACATAAAATGAGAGAAGATACATTTCACAAGGAAGTGGAAAGTTAAAGAAAATATGTGGAAAAAGAAGGCTTTCCCCAAATGAATTTAACCCTTTCAGCTTTGAGACACTGGAGAAAATAAAGCTCCAATTTAGCTTCAAATCTGAAACTCACAATCGTTCCACTGAGAGAAGGCAGCTCTGGCTTTATGGATCTGAAAGGGTGTAGCACAATAAAAGAAATCAAACAAAGAAGCTCCTGGTATTTTCAGAACAATGGACTGACCACCCCAGAGCACTAGCTCCAATATCACTGCACATGGATTACTGCAGTTTGGTGGTGTGTGAAATAAATACTGAAAGCAGGACCACTGAAAGTAATGGGCACTGTATTAAAAGCAGTGTTTCACAATGTTTTGTTTGATCATGGGACCCTTTAAAAGTTTGCAGAATTTGAAGTCACCCAAATCTAAAATAGCAATTTTAACCCTTTCTGCACCCGAAAGCCAAAACACAAACACAGGCACTAGCAGCCGTAATCAGCCATAATTTTCTAAACAATCTTTCCTGAAAATAAAACAGTGACAACAGCACAACACAACTGGAGTTTTTATTGAATAATTTGTATGAGAATAAATATGCATTTTTGGCTGCTCCGCTGATATTTACTGATTGAAATACTGAGTAAATATCTTAATGAGAATTAATTAGTTTAATGCTGAGAGATAAGATTTTTCTGTAAATATTCTGACATTTTTTCTCTAAGTATTCTGACTTTACTCTCTAAATAGTCTTACTTTAATTCTGGAAATATTCTGACTTTATTGTGGAAATATTCTGACTTTATTCTTGGGGAAATTCTGACTTCCAAGTGTGTGAGACTGAGGCAAAGGGGAACACGAGATGATGCCACAGCTTTGTCCTTGTTTTGTGTAAAGCGCATCACCCCGATCGTCAAAATAACACACTAAACTGGACACTCAGTTTTACCTATGCTACGTATTGTAAAAGCTGTGGAGCTGCTCCCGGCCCGGCTGCGATTTTATTTCTGGTCACGCCACTGTTCTGATGTCATAGATGCATTTTCATGCTAAAGTTTTGTCAGCACAAGGTTACTTACAAAACCACAAGGTTACTTACACAACCCAGTTCTCTGAAGCAGGAGGAGGAAGAGGGAGATATTTTCCTACCTTACTCCAAAGGTTACATAGTGCAGTTTCTGCAGTGCTGAGCCCACATTGGCACAGACAGAGGCTCCATTCTCCATATTACTGGTGAGTGTAAGTACAAAAAAGATACTTTAATACAAAATGGTTTTAATACAAAATACACAGGGAGAACACACCACACTCCTCACAGACAGTCACCCGGAGGAAACCCATGGAGACACAGAGAGAACACACCACAGAGGAAACCCACGCAGACACAGGGAGAACACACCACACTCCTCACAGACAGTCACCCGGAGGACACCCACGCAGACACAGGGAGAACACACCACACTCCTCACAGACAGTCACCCGGAGGAAACCCATGGAGACACAGGGAGAACACACCACACTCCTCACAGACAGTCACCCGGAGGAAACCCACGCAGACACAGAGAGAACACACCACAGAGGAAACCCACGCAGACACAGGGAGAACACACCACACTCCTCACAGACAGTCACCCGGAGGAAACCCACGCAGACACAGAGAGAACACACCACAGAGGAAACCCATGGAGACACAGAGAGAACACACCACACTCCTCACAGACAGTCACCCGGAGGAAACCCACGCAGACACAGAGAGAACACACCACAGAGGAAACCCAACCTCCAGGTCCCCTCCGTGCCGCCCTGTCATGCTAATCCAGTTAATATGATAATAGAGTCTTCACTGAGTTAAGCCAATCAGGTTGTTTGTTTACCCTGCATGGTAAGTTCACTAGAGAGAACAAGAGGGACATGAGAGTGAGCAATAAGAAAAATAAGAAAACTTAATGCAGAAAACTGAAATGAATTAATGGCAAAGAAAAGAAATGGAAAACAATAATTATTAAAAAATGTTTGTTGCATATATTTGTAAATATAGCTATTTGTTTACTACAGAAGGTCCCTAAGAGTTCAATGTGCATGCCTACCTCAAATGTCTCCTCCTTTGAAAAATGACTATAAATACTGTTGAAACCATATGCCATATTAAAAAAACATGTAGGCGAATCCTATAAAACACTATTTAGACTTTAAGAAGTTTAGACTTTTGCTGGGAGGATATTTTAGAGACGGGACATCATTTAATTTTAATTGAATATCCCTGCTCCACAGACACAGTCCTTGAAGGGCAAACTAAAACATGTAGCCCTTTGGGATATTGGCAAAAGACCCAGAGATGAACTGTGAACATCTTCACAGAGAAAAATAAAGAGTATGACTGGCAGTGGAACTGCTCTAGAGCATCATATTCAGACAGTGCTTGTCCACAATGAGTGCACCTTACAATACGTGAATTCACTCATTATAACATCTGTGTTTACGTATATGTACATATTTAATACAGGGCTGATTATGATGCTGATGCTGAGTCTGATTGTTAACAGCCAATCATAGAGCAGGGGGGCGGGGCCTGCCGCAAAATGAGTGGAAAGAAAAAAATAACGTGAACGATCCCCCTATCTACCTGTCTTCCCCGTGAGTCTCTCTCCGTCTCTCTCTCGCTCTCTCTCTCTAACCTCTCTCTCTCTCTCTCTCCCCACCTCCACTCATCCTCCCTCAGCCATCAAACGGAATCCAATGTGAAGACGTCACGCAACGAATAGCGACGAGAAAAGGACGAAGGAGAAAGAAAACACCGCGGGTGTCCACAAGCTCCGTGTCCGACCTCTGTCCCTCTCCCTCCGGCTGATGTGCTCCGAAACGCGCGGCTATGGCTCCGTGGACGCTGCCGTTCCTCCTCCTCCTCTTGCTCGCCATTGTGCAAAGTAAGTTGCCTTTTTGGAGGCTGTCTAAATTTAGAATGACTGAAAAACACCGTTCCCACTGTTCTTCAAAGATTCTGTGGTAAATATAGTGTTTTTATACAGAACCAGACACGTTCAGATCTTGTGCCCTAATGGGTAACCTGTCTGTAGTAGCGGCCAATGTGACGATATTGTATCGCGATATTTTAACGCGTATCGTGAGCCATTTTGTTATTCCGATAAACGTAACTGTTGAAATAGGACACAAATAGTTGTGATTTTGTTTTAAATTAAGCACATTAGATGTTAAACTATTATAGCATTGTTGCGTTTTGTGGTTACATTTTGGCCTTATCGCATTAGTATATTTTTAAACTGGTTCTTCATGTACCATTTTAAAGATGCTTCTCTCGTACTCTATATAAAACAGCAGAGAACACCATGGTTTTTCAAGGGCTCTTCGGTGGTAAATGTTTCATACAGAAACAGTACCTTTCAGGTACTTTCTGACTGTTGAAAATGTTTTTCCATGATGGTAAACCTGTACCCTAAAAGCGTGGATAAAGCGTGGATAAATAATCATATCGTAGCTAGGGGTGTAGCCCAAAATAAAATGTGAGACATCAGTGCATTTTTTCACATACATTCTCAGTCTTGAGTTTGTTTTCTAATGAATAATTTATTTTTATTTGGAGAATTATCACTATATCATTTCTCACTAATTGCATTCTCAAAAACACTTACTGTCCCCCCATACTTTCTCTTTTTACTCACCCTATCACTCTCTGTCTCATTTTTCTGATTATTTCTCTCTCATTTGATGGAAATACAAAAAAGATGGTGATTTTCTGTACTTCAAACGAACACAGCAAGAGTGTGTGAAATGGAGACATAGTGATGCTTGCAGTGTGTGAGGAAGCTTGTGGGTAGGGAAGGGTAAGGTGTGTGTGTGTGTGTGTGTGTGTATGTGTGGTGCAGTCCAGTCACGCCTGGATGATAATGCAGGATTATCATAGGGCTGAGCTGTATACTATGTTTTATGTCATTGTGCTGAATAGGACTGAATACTTAGGGACTTATTTACCTCTCTATAACCTCTGAGTAATCATCTCTCAGTAGTTGTCTTATTGTGTAGGTGTATGTGTGTGTGTGTGTGTGTGGTATTGGTGGAGTTGGAGGGGCATTTTGATATGTGCTGGCTGTCAGCGTGTATTAATCAGGACTGTTAACAGAAAGTTATTGACAGTATTGGACTGCAAAGGTGGTGATCAACTGCACGCAGTCTCCATAGTAAAGAACTGACCAATAAAACAGGCCTAAAGTCATCAATGAGGGAATAAAGCACCCCCAGCAGTGGAAATACATTCTCTGAGTGATGAAGCACCATCCAGCACTAGTGGGATGAGGTGACATGATCCAGAACTAATTGTCCAACATCACTACCTGACATTTGCAAAGCATTTGTGGCTGACTGCTATCAAAACCCCTCAGCAATGTTCCAGCATCTTGTCTAAATGCTTTCTTCAGGTTAATACCTTCAAGGGTATTAATAGGGAGCTGGTCTGCCTTTTACTGTAGCTTTGACCTTTTTAGAAAGGCCTTGCGTTAGATGTTGGGACATGGCTTTGAGGGTGTCAGATGATTCTGATGTCAGATGATTAGTTCTGGACCAGAACCCCGACTCCGACTCATCAAAGGTCCAGAGAATGCAAGCTGTGATCATTCAGATTATTCAAGCTTTGCGTGGACAGCTGAACACTGGCATCAGCAGCACTTGCACATTAAAGTAGCTAACGCTAGCTTTTGGAAAGCCTTTGTAAATACATTGTGTTTCACGTTTTTGAAGAGAAAATACTTAATGCAAAACATGAAAAACCTCTTAAACCTGCTACTTTGAGAAGACATTAAAATACTGTGTCAATGAGAGTATCAGGTGATAGTACGCTTTTAGTATTGTATCGCTATTGGAAAAGGGAAAAGTGCTATCGTCCTACCTTTAATCAGTTTGGTTACTGATATTATAATGATTTGCATACCATCCTATCCCAGCACACACGCTCTCTCAGTCGCACATACACACACCCACACACACACATCATGGAGCTGAGGAAATCGGCTTAGCTTCCTTCTTTGTGTGCCGGAGCCCAGAAGGCTAATTCAGCTAATTAAACACTGACTAGGAGTGAAAGAGCAAGTGAATAACGGAGGTGTGAAGAGGGGAGGGGTGAGGTCAGGAAGGAAGGAAGAGGGGTCCAGGGACCTGCAGCCCACATCCATCATGCCTGCTCTCGTTCTCTTCTTCATACGATTAATTAAAGGGCAAATAAGGATCCAGGCACAGGCACCAACCTATGACGCTCATTAACTTGCATGTTTAGCGTAGCTGTGAGCTAATTACGTGGCATCAAGTCAGCAGCACTGATCTGATGCTGTCACATAGGCTCATACATACTGCCAGTAACAGGCAGTTGGTTGGGCTCATTCTTGCATGAACAGAATACAGAGTTCCACCACTTAGTGGCTAATGATATTGTGCTGTAGGGCGATTTCAGTTGGAAAAAATACCAGTCTGAATCTGTCAGAAAAAAAGTATATATTACACTTATAGCAGCTGAATCAGAAAGGGAATGTATTGTGGCTGTATCTCGAATTGGGATAAACATAAAACATGGCTGTAAGGGTCTTTGGGGCTATGGTCTTTGAGTAATTCAGGTCACAGGGAAACAGTACCAAGAAATCTCACAATTCAGGTTCTTTTTTTTTTCACAAATTAGGCACGTGCAAATGTCCCACCCACGGACTGGGTTTCCAAAGCTTCTTTTCGTATTTCACACTGCTAACAACATCTTTGGAACTCAGCATGCTTGGAGGAGAACACTAACAGCTTCTTCTCTTCAGATGTGGGATCATTTTCAATAATGAGGATTTGGGTACATTCAGCCCATCCATGGAGCATTAATAAAGTCAGGCACTGCTGTTTGGTGAGTAGTTTTGGCAGCTTGGAGACTCATCGCTAATGCACTGGATGGAACCCAAAGCCCAAACCCGAGGAGGCCCTTTGACACTTGCCATTGATGGTGGTAGACGAATGCTTGTGTGTGGCTACACTTGAGTATCCCGTATCATACAATACATCGCACCTTAAATTGAGTAGATCTATACATTTCTGGACATGTAAAATATGTTATATTTCTGCTGCCAGAACTAAATCACTTCACGTGTTTTGAAGAATGCTAGTGAGTAGTACATAGTGTTTTAAAGAAATAATAATATAACATTTTCTATGTGAAAACAATGCACCACAGTACTGTAACCATTCCGTTGTCCATTTATAAGAACAGGCTTGTGGTAGGCTTTTTCTGGGCCTTTGAGAAGTGTTTTAAAATGGAGCGTGCTGAGGTGTAATCAGGTTTACAGTGCATTATCCTAATATCAGCATCTCCGTTTGTTCATGTACAAGTCCAAGGATGACTCTCAGCCAAACACACTGAAGTGAATATGTTTTCAAAGAGTCAACATCTACATGTTCATCAAATCATCCTGATATCAATACTGCGGAGATACTGTATCTAGGCACACTGTGTTTATGCAAGAACGACTAATGCATTTGCTGTATTTACACAGGTGTGTGTTATTAACCCTGAGTTTATGTACATAGTTGATTGCATCTGCCCTTCAGAGATGCAAGCGTATAATCGCAGCTACAGCAGGTCTGAATTAGTGCTGTAAAATGCATCAGAAAACATCATAAATGGGCATAAATATTACATAATAATATTCAAATTATGTGCTCATTTTATGGCCAAAACTAAATTTTGTTTTGCAGTGTATTTAGTGTAGAACAGTGTAATTCTGAACCAAATGTGTCCACAAGTGAATACAGTTCTGGGGTCTTAGGGGGAAAAAAGTGACTTGCTTCAATCAAAATATCACAAGGATAAAAAAACACAGCACCATTTTCCCCTCTCTGCCTAAACACAGCCATGTTCAGAATGACAGGCTCCTTTAAATGGGAATGAGCCACAACTCAGTTCAGCATTAGAGCCCAGGAGTGAGGAGCAGAATCAATTAATTTTAATTAATTTTATTTTAATGTAAGCGCTTATTCAGTTCAGGGATCGCCAATCCACCTACCAATGTGTGTTTTTGGACTGTGGGAGGAAACTGGAGCACCCGGAGGAAACCCACACAGACACAGAGAGAACACACCAACTCCTCACAGACAGTACCCGGAGGAAACCCACGCAGGCACAGGGAGAACACACCACACTCCTCACAGACAGTCACCCGGAGCGGGAATCGAACCCACAACCTCCAGGCCCCTGGAGCTGTGTGACTGCAACAATTTAATCAATTTAATTGAACCTTGGTGTCCAACACAAATAAGACAATGTCGAGAGCTTTCACAACAAAGTGTTGTCTCCCTTATAGTTTGGAGATCATGAATTTTATCTTTAGTGGTGCCTTGATCCGTAATTAGGGGTCCAAGAGAGCACTATGGGCCTTGCCTTGTCTCTGGGTTTCTATGATGACCTTCTGTCTCCCATCAGTCATAGCTAAAGCTCCCAACTGTTGGCTGTTGTTACAGAATTGTCAGTTAGTGTTCTCTAAGTGTGTTCAGCTGTACACAACAGTAAGAGTAGGTTGAAAAGATGTGACAGTACTTCACATGTTATGGAGGAAGCCTGTGCTATAGCTTGAGAGACCTAATAAAAGAGACCAGAAGACTGAGACTGAGAATCCTGCAAGCGAACATTTAATGGGCAAAGGAACCTTCACAGCCAAAATGGAGATCAATATGAGATCAATAGTTTTAGTCACTTCCTCATTTAGCTAGTTCTGACCTCTAGTGAGGAGTAATTATTGTTAACATCCCTTTTCAGTTCATTCCTCTCTTCTCTAAAGAGGCGCTGATGGATTCGGTGACAATTTTGGCTGGATTCAGCCTGGGCCTTGAGGGAGTACTAAAACCTCACTAGGCCTGTTACGGAATGACTTATGACATCCACTAGGTCCCGATCGATGACTAGCAAACAGTTTCGAGGTCCCATCTTAGTATTAGTACTCTGTCACACGATGCTACATCATCCTGTCCGAATCTGTTTTCTTTATATAGTGCTTCTTACAGCCAGCATTAGTGCTATTCAGTTGGGAAATGGTTTCCGGACCTGCAATATGCTCATAAAGTGATGTTACAGAAGGATATCTGTTTATGTTTATGATCAGTTCGCATAGGATTAAAAAATACAGCAAGGGGACCATGATTTATGTAATAAATAGAGAATTTAAAGACTATCATCAAAATGGCCACATAAACCCAAGCTTAATGGAGCATACAACTTAGACAAATACATATCTCCATGCACAAAACACAGGTTCTTCATTGTGTGCCTTCACCTCAAAACCTCTTCACCCACTGGACATTGATCAACAAGTAAATTGCTTGATATAGATATGCCCTGTTTTGTTTTACTGTAGGTGGAAGCTGCCATCATTTTTACACTGGAACATACTATAAATTCTAACACAAAAAACATCAACATGGCATATTTGGACTAAAATCACTGTTAAACTGGGAACAAATACGTTATCTCTGCTTCCAGTGTTTAACTAATCCTGTCCAAGTAGTGCTCTGTTCCAAAGCAGCTTTCCAGAAATGAGAGTCCAGTTCCCTAATGAGTAGGAAGATCTCGCCGTGGCAGAAATGTGTTGAAAATGTGTCTCCTGAGATAAAGACCTCAGTAATATAACATCTTCATTAGAGTTTTAGTGGAAATCTCAGTAAAGACACTAAAAAATGTTTCTCTGGGTAACAGCAATGACATCCCTCAGCAGGCAGTTAGCTTGTCAACAGTTGCATGGCAAAAGTTCTTAGCCAATCGACAGAGGTAGGCTAATATCATGTTCAAAAATTCAAAACTGTAAAATGTCTTCAAAATTGATCTGTACAAAAAAAAAGAAGGAAATTTGACAGAGAAAAACACTTGTTTAAAGATGAATGGACTAAAAAATTTGTGTCTATTTGTCTTGTTCATTTGACCTCTCTGGACTTTCAGCTTTGTGGAAATTTGGTTAGTGGACCTCTAAGAATCATATTTAAGTAGCTGTGGTATAAAGAGCATGGAACTACTAAGAACACAAGACTCAAAAAGGAACCTCAAAGCTATAATGGATTGTGAGGAAAAATCTGGGACATAAATTAACAAGTAGCAATGCTAAATTAAGGCTAATATCTGTAAAACATGTGGAGGACCTACTGATTGTTTGAGCCCTATAGGCGATGGGCCATATCTGATCTTGTAAAAGCTGGGGATATTTGGGGACAATCATTAGAACCTTTGGCTAAATGAGCATATGAAGGAGCTTATGATATTTCTTGCATGGGGCAAAAGAAGGGGCGATAGTGCGCTTGTCAGAATTGTCTGACAATAGGCCTGTTGTTAGCCCAAGTATATAACTGAAGCTAGAATGGCCAAAAAACTCCAGCCAAGTGTGTTATGTGTGTTCAAAAGAGACATTTCATGTGGTAAAAACAAGGATATGCACTTGAGAAACGGTGACTTCCAACTAGTGATTGAGAATGAAGCAGCTACTGTTAGCATAGCTACGCATGCCTCAGTGTGCATGTGATGAATTGTGGTGCATAATGCTGCTAACCTTGTTTAACTACATGTAGAAAACTAATTAAAAGAGGGATATGTTCAGGTGCAGTGGATGGATGCCCAGAGATTTTAATATGTTTCATTTAAACATTAGTTAATGCAACCACAAACACTAGCTTAGCCCCCAGGACATAGAAATGAAGAATGTACACATACGTCAACCTACACATATATGCATTTAACCTCAACATTTATAAACATATATCCTCTCTTTTCTCTGAGGTCAGCGAAAAGCTGGGAGCTACCGAAGGTGTGGGTGGATAGGTCACCTTCTGTTCTATATTTGGCATCTATTATACACACCTCAGTGCACGCATACACACACACACACAAACTTGTCTCACCCACAGTCTTCCTCAATCCCTCCCTCTCCCTCCCTCTTTCTATCTTGAACACATACCGACTCTGCAGGGACTTTCAAGGACATTTCAACACCTATCTTTACTGCAGGTTTGTTGTTGTAGCAGTTCTTTGCTGGAAATTCTACACGAGATTAGCAACAAAAATGCTTCAATCTTCTTAAAAATAACTGTTAAACTGATAATGTAATCACAATTTTCTCTTATCCAAAGTGTAGTAGATCATTGAAGACATATTTGGTGCATAATGTTTGCTTTGTTAGCCCTGGAGCTAGCTAACAGTGAATTAAGGTAATAACAACCAGCTTAGCATCATCCAAACAAGATGGCTAAATACCTGAATACCTGCCCAGATTTAAAGTCAGAAACACTTGTTTATTTGGCTTCTGTTACTATGTGATGTACTTTTATGTATTAAAAAATATATAGAATTAGCATGTAACAAAGCTAAAAACAGTATTATCATCCATTTTGAAGTCTGAGAGTGTCAAAACCTCACATAAGCACACCTGATATATACATAAACAACTAATGGATGCTTATAGCTAGTGAAAAGATTCATATCCTGCAATTAGAAAATACTTTAAACCATGACTGTGGGTTTAAGGGACTTTCACAATCCAAAAGGTCATTCAGCACTTTCACTTATCAGGAGTTAACATTATTTATGCTCCTGTGGCTGCCATCAAATCTTCACAGCACCTGGTATAAGAGTCGAAATAGTAGCCAAATAGTAGACAAAGTTCCTGTAAATACCATACATTTAAAAAGAAAATGTTAAAGAGAATTTGCTCATATATATTTATGTGTACGCTCATCAGCCATTGTATTAAAATGTCCTCTTTGTAGCTTATAACTTGTATCTCCATAGTTACAGACTGTAGTCCATTTGTAGCTCCGAATGCTTTGTTAGCCACCTTTCACCTTGTTCTTCTATGGTCAGTACACCCACAGGACCATAATTTGTGTGCTGGAACATTGCGCACACACTGAAGTGACACTGACATGGGGGTGCTATGTTAGTGTGTGTTGTGCTGGTGCGAGTGGATCAGACACGGCAGTGCTGCTCTAGTTTTAAAGCACTCAGTGTAACTGCTGGATTGAGAACAGTTCACCAACCAAAAACATCCAGCCGACAGAGTCCTGTGTCACTAATGAAAGACTAGAGGACGACCGACACACACTGTTGAGCTACCGTCTCTGACTTTACATCTACAAGGTGGACCAATGAGGTGGGTGTGTCTAATAGAGTGGACAGTTAGGGGTGTTTAAAAACTCCAGCAGCACTGCTGTGTCTGATCCACTCGTACCAGCACAACACACTAACACACCACCACTGCATTTTCAGTGCAGTGCCATCATACCTGCTCTGTGGTGTTCTTGTGGGGGCCCTGACAATTGAAGAATAGTGTGAAATGGAGGTATACTTGCAACTTTATGGTAAGTGAAGGTGATTAAATGAACAACGAGTGTCGTGAAAAACATCATTTTTAATGTTATAACTGCTCAGTGTGTAGTGTTTTAGATTTACAGCTGTTGTTGTGTGTTACCCTGTGAAGCTGTTGACATTAGAGATATGGGCAGCGTACCTGATCTCTGTCTGAAGGGACTTGGTCACTGCATTCAATAACGGAAGAGCAGATAACACTCAGATTAGCATCTGTTCACAGCAAGCTGCTGATGTGCAGAAATGAGATAGCAAGAGAAGGCTGGGATAAATCAGAAAACACATGAAAAATGAGCAGGGAAGCACCATGTGTTTGACCTTAACTGTTCAGAGGTCAGTGCGCTTCAAATTGAGATTTTATAAAACTAAGATGATGGGATATACTCAGAGAAATAAAGAAGAAATGATCATTTGCTTGGCCGTGCCCTTACCCTTTAGAATGTTCAAGGTTTAGACTTAGTGATAGATGTGGCTTGTGGATAATACTTTGTTCACTGTCTCAACCTTGACGCTGCAGTGGATATTCTTCAGTAAGCTAGGTTTCCGGATGTTTGTGCATGTCTATAGCCACCTGTTCCAATTATTGATTTCAGCTACTTAAAGTAAAGGCAGCTTTACTGTGGACACATATGTTCATTGGTGTGCAATGGTAATAGAAAAGGTATTCATGAAGCCCAAGGAGACTAAGCCTAATGCCAAGTGTTGGCTAGAGTGGCGTAAATCATCAGGAAGGGTCTTGAGGCTGAATGCAGTCAAATTCAAGGTTGTATATTTACTTTAAGATTACAGTTTCATTATCATTGTGATATTTCACTGATCTCTAATAGTGAGAACAATAATAGTGAGAAACTGCACAGTGGTACCCTTTGAAGGCGGGTAGGAAACCAACCCGCCCCCCCCCCCCCCCCTACTCCAGTAGCTCTGCTGCGTCTGATCCACACCGTGTGAATCGAGTAGCCACTCCCATCTCTGTTATTTCCACCAAGATTCCTTACTCAGTGCAAATCCATCATTAATATTACTGACGTTGTGTGGTAAATTGACATTACCCCAGCTCCCCATGTAAAGCTAATCCCATCCGAATAGGGCCTAATACTGCTTAGAGGAGTACAAACCAGTGATGTTCCTTCCCATCAGCTTGTGTATTAATTATTGTTTCTGTACTGATTGACTGCGAGGACTCACTCTTTCCAGAAAGCGAGTCATGGACGGTACTAACACAAGCCCTGACTGATAGTGATAAAGAGGGAATGCATTAAATGTTGTGGTCGGCAGTTAACCCACAACAAAGATGTCAGGGAAGGATTGACGGCAGAGAGAGAGAGAGGGAGAGAGAGAGAGAGAGAGAGAGAGATGACGGGGAGAACAGCTTGTGTCCTTATTTAGCCCTCTTTATGCATGCTTGTTCCCATCCCGAATCAGCTGCTATAATGCAAGTTTATTAACCATTTTACAGCCCCTACACACACACACAACGGCTCCTCATACTGTGAGAGCAAGCGAAAATATTTCATCTAAAAATACAAGGCTATTAATATGTCTTCTCTTAGCTGCAGTAATAGCTTCTACTCTTTTGGGAAACACTAGAGAACATTGCAGTGAGGATTGAATGGCAGCATTAGAGTGCATTAGTAAGGTTAGGTATTGGATGATTAGTCCTGGATCACAAACACCAACGAACAGTCAAAGGGTTTGGAAGAGTCAGTGCCTCTAGCTGACACTTAGCATTTGGCCTGGTAAACTGGACCTCATGTGAAGCCACTTCAAATCATCCAGTTTTTTGGGGGGTAATGTTCTAAGGATTGAAGTCTACAGTGGCTGCAAAAACATGGATTCAGACAGCCATGGTTCCTGGCATCATAGACCAGTATTTTCAGCTTGTGAGATGGAGATGTGAGCAGCAAGTGAGTGGTGGATGGCAGAGGTAAAGCACATTCATAGTTGTGCACATACGGAATGAAGGGTTTATCTGAGGACTGGACTGTATTTTAAGAATAAGCAAATTGCTTATTCTTTTTTTTTTTGTGATGCCTTACTAACCTGTAATATGGAGAATAGAGTCTCTGTTGTTGCTAATCTGGGCTTAGCTCTGCAGAAACTGCACTGTGTAACCTTTGGAGGAAGGTTGATTTCAGTACAGTGCTGTAAAAAGCAGCAGCAGGTAGTGTCACAGTCACACAGCTCCAGGGGCCTGGAGGTTGTGGGTTCACTTCCCGCACCGGGTGACTGTCTGTGTGGTGTGTTCTCCCTGTGTCTGCGTGGGTTTCCTCCAGGTGCTCTGGTTTCCTCCCACAGTCCAAAAACACAAGTTGGTAGGTGGATTGGCGACTCAAAAGTGTCCGTAGGTGTAAGTGTGTGAGTGAATGTGTGTGTGTGTCTGTGTTGCCCTGTGAAGGCCTGGCGCCCCCTCCAGGGTGTATTCCTGCCTTGCGCCCAATGATTCCATGTAGGCTCTGGACCCACCGCGACCCTGAATTGGATAAGGGTTAAAGATAATGAATGAATGAATAGTGGGGATCTTATTTAGTGTTTCTTTAAATGATCTGAACCCAGCAGCTGCTCTACATATTGATGAAGAAGGCACCAATTGCCAACTGCCTAATTATTAATCATAAAATATGTTTACTTACATTAACTTACATTTAAAATCAGGAATGCTTTTGCCTTCTACAGTCAAGCTCCTCCTTTGGAGATACATGCCATAAACCCTTCAGACATTCGCTTCCTGTAAACACCACGGTGAACAACTAAACCCTACAGCACATCAAAGCGCTCTGAATGATATTACAGGCTTGAAATTTGAACATTTGATGGACTGTCCCCTCAACCCAAGCTCTCGTGAAGCCGATCAGCCTTTTCAGTGTCTTCTTCCTCCCGTCTCTTTCTTGCTGCATTGCAGAATAACAGACCTGCCAGAGCCAAGCTGCGCCAGTGTTCTTTTCATACAGGTCCAAACGAGTCCAGACAAGTTCCAACAAACGATCCCACACTTCCCTGCCAGTTCCAGCAAGGAAAGGAGGACGCTTCTTTCATTGGTCCATAGTGGCCGTGTCCAGACAGAAGCAGATGCAGGAGACAGTGAATGAGCAGCTGGTGAAAATAAAGCAGGTCCAAAGTGCTATCGATCCCAAACCTTTTATAACGCATTTACGCAGGAGAAATCATTATATAGAGGAAAGGAAGCATGCAGGTGTTTGAAGTATCTCCACGACCGTAACCTTTCAATACAGCAGTGCATGAGCCTGTGTGTGTGTGTGTGTGTGTGTGAATTCACACTCAACACCCTTCTAGTGCCAGCCTTAATGGAATTCTGTTAATCACTGTAGGCATAAGCCAATGGCCATTATTTAGCGCTAATGCTGAGGTGCTTCAAGGAGTACGTCTCACAGAAACACAACTAATCAGAAACGAAAGCTATCAGGGCTTTGCTAACTGTTTCTCATTAGTTCTCACCTGCCGGACATTAGCGATAATTAATTAATGACTACAGTGATTAACTGAAATGTTAAGACTTATTAAGACACTTGTCAAATGAAAAATACTCTGATTATCTCGTAATAATGGCACATGTCAAGCTTTTACACAGGAATGTCAAACATGAATTCAGAATCTGTGTTGGAGAGTTGGATACATACCCCTCGGCTCAGCTGCGTATGAGGCAGGTGATGTTAATTGTTTTAGTTCATAGGTATATAAAGTCAGATCTTAGAAACTAGATTATAGGACACGCTAAATATCCCTGGGTCATTTCCATAAGAACTGAACTGAGTCAAACCAAACTGACTCATGTTGTAATTGAAGATCTGACTCTTGCTGTCACGATACTAAAATTCTGACTTTTGGTACAATACCTGCCCAAATATCTCGATACTGATAGTGATACTGATACCATTTGCAAAAACCTAAAGCGTCAGAAAAATTAACGTACTTTCTCTACAACAGAGGTATTCAAACTTTTTGCTACCGAGCCCCGCTTGGCACTTTTTTTGAGAAACGAAAACGTGTGTGTCATATGCAGACTACTACATTGTACAGGGAACAAAGAAGCCACAGACGGTCAGTCCCAGTGTTCTAACGAGTCGTGCTACCGTAAGTTTGTACAGAAAGTCACTGGTGCTAGTTGGGTTTTTGTTTTTTATATAAATCGCAAGAAAGTCTGAAAAGTCGGTAAAAATAGCGGCAAAATCTTTAAGGGAGAGAGAGGAGGCAAAGGGCTATGACGCATTCTGGCCCCCTGTGGCACTCATTGGATATACCGCTCTTATCCTATTCATTATATGGTGTATTGTACCGTTTATAATGACAACAACGTATTGAAATACTTTTCTAGTATCGGTATACCGTGCAGCACTACTCAGGATCAACGGAATCATTTCCAGGGACCTGGAGGTTGTGGGTTCAAATCCTGCTCCTAGTGAGTGTCTGTGAGGAGTGTGGTGTGTTATCTCTGTGTCTGCGTGGGTTTCCTCCAGGTGACTGTCTGAGAGGAGTGTGCTGTGTTCTCCCTGTGTCTGCGTGGGTTTCCTCCAGGTGACTGTCTGAGAGGAGTGTGGTGTGTTCTCCCTGTGTCTGCGTGGATTTCCTCCGGGTGACTGTCTGTGAGGAGTGTGGTGTGTTCTCCCTGTGTCTGCGTGGGTTTCCTCCAGGTGACTGTCTGTGAGGAGTGTGGTGTGTTCTCCCTGTGTCTGCGTGGGTTTCCTACGGGTGACTGTCTGTGAGGAGTGTGGTGTGTTGTCCCTGTGTCTGCGTGGGTTTCCTCTGGGTGACTGTCTGTGAGGAGCGTGGTGTGTTCTCCCTGTGTCTGCGTGGGTTTCCTCTGGGTCCAAAAACACACGTTGGTAGGTGGATTGGCAACTCAAAAGTGTCCGTAGGTGTGAGTGTGAGTTGCCCTGCGAAGGAAAAAATAATGAAGACCCCAGCACTACTCAGAACAAAGTTCCAGTAAGTGGCTCACGGCAGTAAATAAGTCATAATAAATAAGCTTAGATGATATCACTGAAGAGTGTGCTCACATTTTCATTTGGAAAAAAATATCTCACATTTTGAATAGTTTGTTCCGTGCCGCTCAGTGGCACATTAAGCAGGGAGTCTTAATTGTTTTGTTCAGAGATATATAAAACATACCAAATTATGTGTTTTTTCTGATTCAACAACCTTCAGTACATCAACAAGGAATCTGAATCAAGAAATCAACTATTGTTGTCAACTCTTACAAGTTCTGGATTGTTGGAGCGTATTCATCTCTAAAAAACATTTCATGATTTTTAAACATCTTTGTGCTCACTGGCAAATGTACTGTTAAATATATTATTATTTTCATTGTTGCTATTATTATTATTATAAGTCATCTCAGTGCTGTGCTCTCTGATTTAATATATCTCAGTATTTAATGTTCTATAGTGAGTCACTGTCTCCTCCTCTGCCTCCATCTCGCTCTTTCTCAGCTGCTTCCACTGTGTGTGTGTGTGTGTGTGTGTGTGTGTGTGTGTGTGTTTCTGTTCCCTTTAAACCTTAATACGCACAAACAGACACGCACACACCCACACACACCCCCCATATGCATGGGCCCTCTCTCTCTCTTTCTCTTGCCCTCTATATTTGTCTCTGTCTCTGTGTATCTTTTTCTCTCTCTCTCTGTTTCTCTCTCTCTCTCTCTGTGTGTTTGTGTGTTTGTGTGTGTGTATAAGAGAGAGAGAGAAAGAGAGAGAGAGAGAGAGAGAGAGAGAGAGAACAGCAAGTGTAAATATAGCTGTAAAACACGCAGCATCCAGAATAGGACAGACTTGGTTTTCTCTATGAGCCTGGACTAGACTCAGCTGCATTTGTTGTTGTTTTATATGTGTTTACTCCACAGTTATGCAGCCAGTATTATTATGATTGATCGAATGTAGCATTGATCTGAAGCTGGTGAATCAGCCGAATCTATTTTTTTTGTATTATTAATTAAAATCATTTTCAGTAAAATATGTGGTTATTTGATGTGAAAAATCTAATTCTCAGATTAATTTTAACAAAATAAATCCAAACAAAATCCAAGTGTCATTTTATTTTCTATATACCACTGCACTGTATCAACTTCTTAGGGTTACTTTAGGTATCAGTGCATTATCAGTAACGATTTGATTTTGTTTATTCATAGTGCACTGATTCATAGAAGTAATTATTAGTAAATTAACCGAACAGTGTATTGGAATGGGGCTGAATCAAATCAAATCTTAGGAAAACCGTACATTAGAAGACACACTAAATCATTTGCGAAATAATCAAATCCAGTTTTGGTGAAATTGGAGTTCATGATACAGGGAATAATTTTCGTAAGAACAGAATTGAATCAAATCAAAACTGAACCATGTTATGGTTCAATATTTGTGGACACACTGAATCATTTCATAAAGAACTGACTCAAACTCTGGTGAAAGTATTGAATTGAATCAAACCAACCCAAATACTGATGTAATTGGCAATTAAAGGAGGAACAAAACCATTTCCTATGAATTTGATCAGATTTTTGTTCATTCATTCATTATCTGTAACCCTTATCCAGTTCAGGGTCGCGGTGGGTCCAGAGCCTACCTGGAATCATTGGGCGCAAGGCGGGAATACACCCTGGAGGGGGCGCCAGTCCTTCACAGGGCAACACACACACACATTCACTCACACACTCACACCTATGGACACTTTTGAGTCGCCAGTCCACCTACCAACGTGAGTTTTTGGAGTGTGGGAGGAAACCGGAGCACCCGGAGGAAACCCACACAGACACAGGGAGAACACACCACACTCCTCACAGACAGTCACCTGGAGGAAACCCACACAGACACAGGGAGAACACACCACACTCCTCACAGACAGTCACCCAGAGGAAACCCACGCAGACACAGGGAGAACACACCACACTCCTCACAGACAGTCACCCAGAGGAAACCCACGCAGACACAGGGAGAACACACCACACTCCTCACAGACAGTCACCTGGAGGAAACCCACACAGACACAGGGAGAACACACCACACTCCTCACAGACAGTCACCCAGAGGAAACCCACGCAGACACAGGGAGAACACACCACACTCCTCACAGACAGTCACCCAGAGGAAACCCACGCAGACACAGGGAGAACACACCACACTCCTCACAGACAGTCACCTGGAGGAAACCCACTCAGACACAGAGAGAACACACCACACTCCTCACAGACAGTCACCCGGAGGAAACCCACACAGACACAGGGAGAACACACCACACTCCTCACAGACAGTCACCCAGAGGAAACCCACGCAGACACAGGGAGAACACACCACACTCCTCACAGACAGTCACCTGGAGGAAACCCACGCAGACACAGGGAGAACACACCACACTCCTCACAGACAGTCACCCGGAGGAAACCCACGCAGACACAGGGAGAACACCTACGGCACCTACCTGCTGCACCACTGTGCCGTCCAATTTTTGTTCAGTGAGAGTCAAATCATTTTCATTAGAACTGAACTGAATCAACCAATCTGAATCATGGTTTTATTTCAGATTTTAAGACACACTGAATCCAACCAAATGACAGAACAGTGAATCATTTTCACACAGTATGTTTTGAGCTCTTATTCCCAGCAGTACATCAGAGTGCAGGTTGGAATGGACTGATATGTTGATGTATGTGAGCATTGCATGTTTGTGCATCTTCTAATGAGGCTGTTAGCAAAAAGGGGCGGGGGGTGGGGTGGGCTTGGGGGGATGCGGGTGGGTGGTACAGTACTGAAATATTCATCGGGTCACATTAAGTTTACAATATGCGCTGAAAAGAAACAGCCCATAGCTGGGCAGAGGCACAAGGAAAATTTTCAGGCACTTAGCAGGGATATGCCCAGCTTTATTTAGCCCAGCCATGGGAAACATGTTGATTTATTAAAATGCTTCCTTTTCTCAATACAATCCTGCTCTGAAGGACAACACAACACACACTTCTAGAGGAACGATAAAAGAGAAAGAGCAGGAAGAGATAAAAAAGCAGAGAGAGAGGATCAAAAGAGGAATGTGTTACTGCACAAACCCACAGATATACTGTACACTAATCAGCCGTCCACATTTTCAGCTCTGCTGATGCGTTATGCGTTGTTCGCCCCATTTCACCCTGTATATCAATGCTCACTACCCCTAGCGTACCACCAAAAAGCAGGTATGACTTGGATGTGCTACAGTGACACTGAAGTGTTGGTGGTGGTGTGTTTGTGTGTGTTGCACTGGTATTGAGTGGATCAGACACTCAAATCACCCTTCCACTGTGAGACGACAGGACGACACTTTGTCTCTGAAAGATGTAAATGAGAAGACTAATCACCCCAGGGTCTAGAACCCGTCTTCACTGACTACAGTCATGATTTTTTGGACTGTGAGAAGCAGAAAATGCAACCAACCTCCAAGTTGAACTTGGAAAAAATATCCCTGCAGTTTCTTTCCTTCTCCTCGACTCTCTTTGGCCCTTTTTACCCATCGGTGCACCTTGGCCTGGCTTCCTCTCTGAGAGCTTGCCAATACGTCCAGGCCGAAGAGATCAAGGAGAGTAATGGGGCCGCAGCCTCGCCCACCTACTGAGTCAAAGCTCTGGCACCTTCCCCATGAAATGTCCTAATGAACCAGGACAATGGCCATTGGCAAGGCTTTAGCAAGGCTTTAGCTGTCCGGCCTCCGGGGGCTTGAGCAATGCGTGTACACACAAATAGGTAATGCATTCAAACAATATCTTCCTCTATTTGTAAGGGGTGAAAAGGCACATAATAATCATGGGTATAGAATTAGGGTTGTGCCAGTAATATTGTGGAATATGTGACAGGATGTGTTGATGGGGTAGAGAGAGAGAGAGAGAGAGAGAGAGAGAGAGAGATGCAGCCGATGACAACGGAAAAGTGGCTGATAGGATTTATGGTGCACAGTTTGTGTCTTCATTGATCTGCTCTGTAAAGCCATCATTCCAACCCACTACAAACATGGTCTGAGAGAGGGATAGAGAGTGGTGGGTAGAGAAAGAGAGATAGACTGATGCTGAGCAAGGAGAGAAAAAGAGGGGCAGGATATATGTGCCTTATACATTTATCGATTAGGGCCCTATCTATATGTAGTTTTTTTTTTTCTTATTGAAAGGAGCTGCCATTTCTGAAGGTCAGTACAATTTGTCGAGAGGTTGAACCATCATCATGTTCCCACCCACATGCTTCACTGGAGGTGCGGTGTTTTGGAGATCACATTGTTTTATGATTGTGAGCATTGTTTTGATTACATCTTCCATGTATTTTGTTATTTTGAAGCATTTATGTGGTTGCCCGGTCCAGGGATGATTTGGTTATTTGATTATGAACCGTCCTTCACTAACCAGCACGCACTATTTGCTAGGGTTAGTGTTAGGCAGCGGCGATTGCTCTAAGACTGCAAGGGAAGCTCAGCTTCCCCTAAAATGTCAAAAAATAAGTGATCAAATATATACAGTTGTGTGTACATGTCATTGAATAAAAATGCACTACAACGCTTTCCTCTCAGTCATTCCCGCAGCTTCACAGTGCTTTAAACAGTGTGGACGCTGAGCCGATGAGTTTTTGGACATTAAACTGGGTAAAATATGTAAATAATAATAATACATTGCATACTATGTGAAATAATACCAAACCTACCGTTCTTGTCACTTTCAAAACAGCAGGACGAGTGTAGACGGGCGCAGACGCTCAGATGTTTGCTGTCTTCTCATGAAAGAGTTTTTTCATTTTGGAAAAGGAGAAGGAAAGTGAGACCTGGGAAAAAACAACAAAATATACAACGAGATGGAAGAGAAGCGCTGACTTTTTGTGCATTAATATTTTGCCTTTCTTCTCGCCTGGGAGCTTCTATTCATCAACAAACGGAAGAAAGGTTCAGACTCTCGGGACGAGCGGTGGCAGCATCAAAAAGAAGCTGTCTCCAAAAATATAAGGGCTTCATATTAAATATAGCATGTGGGGGTTCAGATTAAGTGTAGATATTGTCATGAACAGTTATTGTCATAAGTTTGGTCTCATTTGGAGAATGGGTCACTGCTTTAAAGGGTCCTTTTCATGGAACTCTTGATTTTTTCTTTTTTCTTTGTTTTTCTGAAAGAGCTTAGTGTTTGCTCAGAATTGTAAACATATTATTTACTCTTAGTTTTATATAAATCAATCAGTCATAACATTTTGACCACCTCCTTGTTTTTCACTTTGTTGTTCTACAATTACAGACTAGAGTCCACCTGTTACTCTGCATACTTTATTAGTCCCCTTCCACCCTGCTCTTCCCTCCTGACTTTACATCTATAAAGTGGACCAACGAGAGTGGACAGTGAGTGAACACAGTGTTTAAAACCTCCAGCAGCGCTACTGCTGTGTCTGATCCATTCGAGCGCAACACACACCGACACACCACCACCATGGGAGTGTCACTGCAGCACTGAGAATGACCCACCTCTCCAATCATACCTACTCTGTGGGGGTCCTGTATGATGATGTTGAAGGAGGGCCATGGGAGACAATTGCTGTCCATGGTGCTGAAGCCTTGGACAAACTGTTGAGAAGAAGTGCTGTCCAAGCTTTTTTGTTGGAATCCGAAGTGTCATGTTGGTGCTGGACCGTGGGCCAAAAAAGACAAAACAGAGTCAAAGAACCATTGTGTTATTTTACTTTTTAAAGAGAAATAATTTTGGATAACATTACGTCTATCATCTTGTGTGAGGATGTGGTTTTATGATCAATTTCTGGAGGGGCTTTTGGAACTCAGGCTATTCTTTGGGCAGCTCCCTTCACTAGAGAATCCTGAAGACCTTCAGAGGCTAAGAACAACACTGTGACCATTTACAGTACTTCAGGTGACGGGGATTATTACACTACACTAGGCTACAATGTAAGTGTCAACCTCTGGTCAAGTTACACCGACCTGTCTTAAGGTCACCACGCCCAATACCATGCTAGGGTTAAGGTGGTATAAAGATTTGGGCTGTGGAACAGTTTAGAAGCAATATCTAATACATTTAAGAAGAGTTGGACTGGTGCTTTTGATACTTGACCTCATTAATATTATTGTGATTGAAAGCCATTAAATCCTATCCTCATCGTCCAAAACCTAGAGTAAATGTTTCTCAGAAGACCAGAGACTTTCATTGACGCAAAAGGGAACAAAGAAATGTTAGAAGAGGATGTGTCCACAAACTTTTGACCATATAGTGGATGCAAATCCCCACATCTCTCTGCCTGTGAGAGTACAGGACCGGACTTTATTTGATTGATATAATCAGGCCATGTTTCGTTTTCCTCTGCCAGGTAGCCGAGGGGCTGACACAGAGGAGCGGCTGGTGGAGCATCTCCTAAACCCCGCCCACTACAACAAACTCATCCGTCCCGCCACCAATGGCTCAGAGCTGGTGACCGTGCAGCTGATGGTGTCACTGGCCCAGCTCATCAGTGTGGTGAGTTTACAGGAGTCAGCTTTTGATCAGCGCACCCTTATGGAGTTATGTGGTAGTGAGAGTTGAGCATTGCTTTCTTACTCTGCTTTTTAGCTGCATAATTTGTACAGTTTCAATATGTAACAATATATAACAATACATTAAGAATAGTTGAACTTTCACAGATGTTGATTCATTCATTCATTCATTATCTGTAACCGCTTACCTAGTTCAGAGTCACGGTGGGTCCAGAGCCTACCTGGAATCATTGGGCGCAAGGCGGGAATACACCCTGGAGGGGGCGCCAGTCCTTCACAGGGCAACACACACACACACACACACATTCACATCTACGGACACATTTGAGTCGCCAATCTACCTACCAACGTGTGTTCTTGGACTGTGGGAGGAAACCGGAGCACCTGGAGGAAACCCACGCAGACACGGAGAGAACACACCACACTCCTCACAGACAGTCACCCGGAGGAAACCCACGCAGACACAGAGAGAACACACCACACTCCTCACAGACAGTCACCCAGAGGAAATCCACGCAGACACAGGGAGAACACACCACACTCCTCACAGACAGTCACCTGGAGGAAACCCACGCAGACACAGGGAGAACACACCAACTCCTCACAGACAGTCACCTGGAGGAAACCCACGCAGACACAGAGAGAACACACCACACTCCTTACAGACAGTCACCTGGAGGAAACCCACGCAGACACAGGGAGAACACACCACACTCCTCACAGACAGTCACCCAGAGGAAACCCACGCAGACACAGGGAGAACACACCACACTTCTCACAGACAGTCACCTGGAGGAAACCCACGCAGACACAGGGAGAACACACCAACTCCTCACAGACAGTCACCTGGAGGAAACCCACGCAGACACAGAGAGAACACACTACACTCCTCACAGACAGTCACCCGGAGGAAATCCACGCAGACACAGGGAGAACACACCACACTCCTCACAGACAGTCACCTGGAGGAAACCCACGCAGACACAGGGAGAACACACCAACTCCTCACAGACAGTCACCTGGAGGAAACCCACGCAGACACAGAGAGAACACACCACACTCCTCACAGACAGTCACCCGGAGGAAATCCACGCAGACACAGGGAGAACACACCACACTCCTCACAGACAGTCACCTGGAGGAAACCCACGCAGACACAGGGAGAACACACCAACTCCTCACAGACAGTCACCTGGAGGAAACCCACGCAGACACAGGGAGAACACACCACACTCCTCACAGACAGTCACCTGGAGGAAACCCACGCAGACACAGGGAGAACACACCAACTCCTCACAGACAGTCACCTGGAGGAAACCCACGCAGACACAGGGAGAACACACCACACTGCTCACAGACAGTCACCCGGAGGAAACCCACGCAGACACAGAGAGAACACACCACACTCCTCACAGACAGTCACCCGGAGGAAATCCACGCAGACACAGGGAGAACACACCACACTCCTCACAGACAGTCACCTGGAGGAAACCCACGCAGACACAGGGAGAACACACCAACTCCTCACAGACAGTCACCTGGAGGAAACCCACGCAGACACAGGGAGAACACACCACACTCCTCACAGACAGTCACCTGGAGGAAACCCACGCAGACACAGGGAGAACACACCAACTCCTCACAGACAGTCACCCGGAGGAAATCCACGCAGACACAGGGAGAACACACCACACTCCTCACAGACAGTCACCTGGAGGAAACCCACGCAGACACAGGGAGAACACACCACACTCCTCACAGACAGTCACCCGGAGTGGGAATCGAACCCACAACCTCTAGGTCCCTGGAGCTGTGTGACTGCGACACTACCTGCTGCGCCACCGTGCCGCCATAGATGTTGATGTGATGTCCTAAAATAATATTTATTTTGTGTGGTTGAGCTTCACTAGTATTAAAGAGGACGTATGACACCCATTGTGTACAAGTAAACATTTAGCTTTGGCTTTGGTCAAACTACCCGAAGGATCAAACACAACAGCATGATTTTCCCCACTGTTTAAACAACTTTGCTCAGAAAGGCTGGTTTCAGTGCCTGTTCCTTTAAATGATAATGAGTCACAGCTTACTCAGACCTGAGAGTCCAGGAATGAGCAAAGCTCAGTTGTTGTTGTTTTTTTTTAGCCATTTTTGGTTTTTGATATTTGTTGTTATTATCAGTTCTATTTCTCTGCGCTTGGGTTTGTTTTGCTCTGCATAATCCCGTCTTCATGCTCTCACAATCCTGTAAGAATTCATGTAAGAAGCAGCACATCCCATCATTTTATCTCTGACTTAGACAGCCAATAAAGAAAAACAAATGAATGTTCAAAAAATGTACTGAAAAGATTCAATAATCTGTAATAAATTTCAGTGTTTAATAATGGCATTTAGAATGTCCTTCTTAATGTAAATGGAGCTCCATCTAAATCACACAAAGTGTCAAATAATGCCTTATGTCACCTAAATATTATACTAAGAGTCTGCTGTAGAGTGGGTCGGGAAAAGTTAGAGAAAAGAAGGCTGTGTAGTTGTGTAATGGAACTCTGTCAGCTTCTCTCCACAGCTTTATTCCCACCGGCGCTGAGCTGCTCCTATAGTCCTGCTGCTCGCTGAACACTCTCATCTCCCTGCTATAGCGTCCTACATGCCTTTAGTGCGCTGTAAATAAAGAGATGTCTGTCCGGGCTGTTAGCCGGAAGCTAATGCCTTGTAATGGATCTCCAGGGACCTCCTGAACCTTCCCTGGGTACTAGGCCTTAATCTATACCATTTCAGGAGGGTGTGCAGAGCAGCACAGGACCGCACCGTGAAAGCAACATAGGGATATTCTGTGAGAGCTGCATGTTCAGTCGCAGTTTGTATTTGAAAATATAGTTTTTAACATACATTTACATAACATTTACAAAATAACCTAATTTGCAACAACCCTCTCTGTAGGCTCCTCATAATTAATGGCTGTTTTGACTGGAAATTAATTAATGAAGAGTGGTCTTTGACTTGTTAGATCTGTTAAAAACTAAAGTGAAGTGAGTCTTCCAAACTGTGTAGTGGTCTAGGCATTGGTCTTGATCCCAGTCAAGGCTGAGTATAAAGTCTAATGTCACTTTTCCACTGTGTGGTTCCTACTAGGGGTGGAAATCAAAGGGCATGTCATGATACAATATTATCGCTATATGTTGCTCACGATAACCATGATATCACAATTCTGCGATACTCTGTATATCGCCAGACGTTTCTCTATGATACATCACGGCATAAAATACTAATGAGCAAATTCCAGGAATTATGTATTTACTGGTGTCAGTTTCACAGAATTTGAGAGACAATATGAAACCACCTACAACGAAGTGCATAGCTTAGCATAGCTGTGTCTCTTTAACACACTCTTCCAAGTGTTACACACACATTCCAATGTTGTAAAATAGCCTTAAACTGTCGTAAATTGGGACAGTTCTGCCGTTTAAATGTCTAGGTAGAACACAGCTACGCTACATTAACATCTTTTATTTTTATCTTTATTTTAAGATAAAATAAAGATAAAAATTGCAAATCACAGTCTTTATCTATTTCATTTGTTTCTTCTGTGTCGTCAAGTTTTTCGGCTTGAAAGAGGGCGGTGCCTGATTTGTTTTCCCACGTTGTCCGCTGTTGTACGTTGTTTTGGTCCCTGATATGAGTCGATATTCCACTACAATGGCTCCCCCAATACAAAACACTTTCTCTAATAGTAGCAGCAGGCATTGGAAACTATGACAACAGAGCAGGTAACGTTAAGCACCGTTTACTCATTGTGTAGTTGTGTGTGATTAATGTTGTTTTTTGGGACTGAACACAGGTCTGTGAATCAGCTCAGGCAGATCACTAGGGTTGTTCACTCTTGTTGCACTGTCTAGCTCTCACAGGTCCGAGGAATGTTTGAACTCCTTCGACAGACCATGTCATCATTTTACAAGCTACTGTTGTAAGTCAGATAAAAACTAATTATTTGTTGTGCCGGATGCCTCTATTTTGCCTAGTAGACAAGTCTCTGTAGCCAGACAGCACTCTGCAAGGTTTAGATGTCATGTTTAGTTCCTACTCTGCTTGCTTCGGACCACGAGTAAGAAAGGACTAATACAGTACTGGTTCCAGGTACCAGAGTTACCTAATGAAAAGAGTAGAGCCAAGCCGAGTTGAGTAGGCACCATGTGGTGGAAAAGCGCCATAAGAGGGAACAATTGACCTTGCTCTTTGTGTGGGTGGGAGAGCCCTTCTGCTATCCAGTACAGGCATATGTGCATTAGCCAGATCTGTGCAGTAAGCAGTGACTGTCTGTGAGGAGTGTGGTGTGTTCTCCCTGTGTCTGAGTGGGTTTCCTCCGGGTGACTGTCTGTGAGGAGTGTGGTGTGTTCTCCCTGTGTCTGTGTGGGTTTCCTCCGGGTGACTGTCTGTGAGGAGTGTGGTGTGTTCTCCCTGTGTCTGCGTGGGTTTCCTCCGGGTGACTGTCTGTGCGGTGTGTGGTGTGTTCTCCCTGTGTCTGCGTGGGTTTCCTCCGGGTGCTCCCACGGTCCAAAAAGTGTCTGTAAGTGTCACCCTGTGAAAGACTGGGACCCTGTCCAGGGTGTGTTCCTACCTTGCGCCCAATGATTCCAGGTAGGCTCCGGACCCACCGCGACCCTGAACTGGATAAGCAGTTACAGATAATGATTGAATTAGTTACATATAGAAAAACAAAACTTTGCCAGGCCTAGTAAATTGAGGAGATATTTGGATACAAATTAAATAAGAAAAAAAACTAGATAAATGTTGAGTATATTTCAGTTCCATGTCTCTAACAAGTACTATCCTTTTCTTTCTTTGTGTGTTTGTGTATACGTGTGTGTTTAGCATGAGCGAGAGCAGATTATGACCACCAACGTCTGGCTCACTCAGGTCAGTATTTACTTACAACACACGCTTCCTTCTGCTCCTTCCATCACCTCTTGCCCTGTTCACACAAACACAGGGAGACCATGCGCATGCATCCATCCATGAACGAACCCAGTGTCAGTAGCACCTGAATTATGGTCGGGCACGGCAGCTGAATCATGCTTGTGTGAACTTCACGATCAAAAATATTGCTTGGCAGGAGTGTCAGTAAAGTTTTCACACCAGGGCTGAGCTGCGAATGACCCAGCCTTGCTCTTGCTGCTCGGCCGTAGTCGGGGGAGGGAGGGAGTTGAAATGTAATTAATTTAATGGCCTTTTTTAGATCAATCCCAGCTGAAAGTATGTTAAATCTCTATTACTATCACTAGCCATTTGTTATTCTGTGTGTGCTTGGATGTCAGGATGACAGCTATTAGTTATGGCTCTTTATCGGCCTTGTCAAGTGTGTATTTAATCTGCTAGAATTTATGTGGTGATGTGCTTTCTAATCAGGCAAATTCTGTCGTCACTTTGGCTAATAGGCTAATAGAATGTGACTGGACATTAGCACATGCAAGCGGTGATAATTCTTTTGGATCACTTGCTGGTGCGCTTTGTAAGTGCCATGTGCTCTCTAGCCGATAAACAATTGGCACACATCAACAATTCAGTGCAGTATTTCATTTTTTCGAATCTAACAGTGTCACACATCAAAGCAAAATTTGTTTGATGTTTCTTATGGTCATTGTCACTTGTTTGTATACTAACCCTCTGCTGAATTATCTTGGTGGGTTTCGATTGGCTGTGCTTAGGAGTGGCAGGACTACCGCTTAACATGGGTCCCAGAGGAATTCGACGGCATGAAGAAAGTCCGGCTGCCCTCCAAACACATCTGGCTGCCAGATGTTGTCCTCTACAACAAGTACGTTTTAGGCCTTACTGGTCTGTATGTGTGGGCAGTGTGTGTAATTACCTGCCATTTTGCTAGTGCATCAATAACCAGAATTGACCCTACCATAACCGTAATTTGACAACCTCAGTTCAGACACAATCTAATCAACACACCCACCCTCCTTAACTGTCATACAATTATATTAGTGACCCAAGATTGAGAAGATGGAGTGGATTTCTGTATTGCCTTAAAGCATCTAATGCTTACCGTCCACTGTGATGCAGACTCCACAGAACCATATTTTGAAAGCGTAATTTTACCATTTTCTAGAGAGATACACTAAGTATACATGGTTGGTGATATTAACTTCCTGTTTGTGGCACATTAGTATATGGGAGTGGGAAAACTTTTCAAGATGGGTGGTGACCATGGCGGCCATTTTGAAGTCGGCCATTTTGGATCCAACTTTTGTTTTGTTTGTTTTGTTTTAACGTAACATTATTCTTTCATGAGTTATTTACAAGTTTCTGACCAAATGTGTTCAAAGTGCTGCCCATTGTGTTGGATTGTCAATGCAACCCTCTTCCCGCACTCTCCACACACTGATAGCAACACCGCAGGAGAAATGCTAGCACAGGCTTCCAGTATCCATAGTTTTAGGTGCTGCATGATCACCACCCATCTTGAAAAGTTCCCCCCTCCCATATACTAATGTGCCACAAACAGGAAGTTAATATCACCAAGCATTCCCATTTTATTAAGGTGTATCCATATAAATGGCCCACCCTATATAACAATTTAAGGCTGCTATTTTACAAAGTATCGGCCATGTTGAATTTAACAAAATAGTGACTTACCTTTCTCCTGGAGCTCTACTGTCCCACTCTTTTAGTTTGGACCATTTGGATCAGGTGTAGTTGACTAGGGATAAAACTAACCATTGAAGTACTAAACATAATGCAGTACTAACAAATCCTAAGCCCTAAAGGCCAATTTGTGCTTCTGCATGGAACCTACACTGTAGGGAAAGCGTAGGCCCCAAGTAGACTTTGTAGCCTGACGCGCACCTCCCCAGAAATGTAACTATGGGTCACGGCAACACAGACTGCAATGACTGTGATTGGTTCTCAGTTGGATGACCATGGATCAGGTTAAGTAGAGGTAACTGAGGAAGTCCAGAAATATGAACTCCTCTTCTTCACAGTCCTGAGACTACAGACAGCTGCAAATTTATGGTGAAAGAATTCCTCAGACATTGGTTTGGACATCATGGAATGAATAAATATGTGTAATAATGGAAAAATACTGACACTTCTGGAAAAAACTCAGTGAGCGGCAAAAACACGTGGGAAAAAATATAGGCATTGTATTGGTTTGTTTCCTGACTCTGCGTGTAAACTATGCTCTACTCTACATTGCAGCCTACACCCTACCCAGTAAACATTTAGCCGTTGATTCAACGTTGAAATAACGTAATGACTGTCGTCTAATCAATGTTCTCTTAAGGTTGAAAATGAAAGTTGAAAAGACGTCCAAACACAGACATTGAAAAGACGACTATTAGACGTATTTTGGACCCGAAAATAAATTACTTGTATAAAACGCGTTTTGGGCGTCCACTGACGTTATCGATTGGTCACCACTTAACTAACTTATTAAGATGGAATTTGGATGTCCATTGATGTTTAAACTATGTCATTGACGGACAGACTACTTTTAGACCTATTTTGAACGTCCAGGGACGTTCCTTGTTTACTGGGTACATAGTGCACTTCAAGGATTTATAATACTAATACTACTACACCACTACATTTTGTACTAAAAAGTTTAGAGGACGATATTTGTCTAGTGTTTTGATGACATTTGCTCAGGCTATGGCACAGATTCTGAGTCAACGCTGAAGCATAAATTGGCCTCAGCATGGATGAAACAACCCCCAGCTTAGGCCAATTTCAGGCTATTTAGCTGAGCCACCTAGCTGAACTGTTCACATGAATAAAAATGGTTAAGATTAAGATTATAATTAGGTCAAGTTAATCTCACAGCTGTTTATCTGGAATAAACTGTTCTGTCAGAATAAAAATGGCAAGGTACAACCTACAAGATACAAAGATGTTAGCTCATTAGCATATACAGAAAGAGTGGTTTTAATTGGTTTAATTAACCAACTTTATGTAATAATTCAGAGAGTTTTTGTGCTACCACCAACACTTTCACTAGATATTTAATGGAACACTGTGTAATACTTCATCCTTTCCATCTCTGTCCTTTCCAGCGCTGATGGGATGTATGAGGTGTCCTTCTACTCCAATGCTGTGATCTCCTATGATGGCAGTGTCTTCTGGCTACCTCCAGCGATCTACAAGAGTGCTTGCAAGATAGAAGTGAAACATTTCCCATTTGACCAGCAGAACTGCACCCTAAGTTTCCGTTCCTGGACCTACGACCGAACTGAAGTGGACCTGGTGCTGCGAGCTGATGTAGCCAGCATGGATGACTTCACACCCAGCGGAGAATGGGACATCATCGCTTTACCAGGGCGTCGCAATGAGAACCCGTCAGATCCCACCTACGTGGACATCACCTATGACTTCATCATCCGACGAAAGCCACTCTTTTACACGATCAACCTTATCATCCCATGTGTTCTCATCACATCACTGGCAATCCTGGTCTTCTACCTTCCTTCTGACTGTGGTGAGAAGATGACCCTATGCATCTCCGTCCTCCTGGCACTCACTGTATTCCTGCTGCTTATCTCCAAGATCGTGCCGCCAACCTCTCTGGACGTGCCGCTGGTAGGCAAATATCTGATGTTCACCATGGTCTTGGTCACCTTCTCGATTGTGACCAGTGTTTGTGTCTTAAACGTGCACCATCGCTCGCCCACCACCCACACCATGCCCCCATGGGTCAAACTAGTTTTTCTCGACAAGTTGCCTGCACTGCTTTTCATGCGGCAGCCGCGGAACAGCAGCGAGCGCCAGCGCCTTCGTCAGAGAAGACGGGCCAACGAGAGACGGGAGGGTGGCAGGGCTGGACTGATGGCTGGGCTGGGCCTTGGTGTTCCTTCAGAAAGTGGTGATGCCTGCACGTGCTATGTGAACCGTGCCTCTGTCAAGCAGTTTGGAGGTGAGCTAGGAGGAGGCAGTGGAGGAGGAGGTGGAGGTGGAGGTGGAAGTGGAGGAGGTTCCATGGATGGGTTGAACGGGTTGAGGGAGAGTGGGCGCGACGGCAGGGAAGGGACCTCTACACCCTTGCAAAGCTCTGTCTTGTCCAAAGGGAAGCAGCAACAGCAACAGCAACAGCAGGCCCCCACAGCTCTCACACAGGCCTTACTGGGACAAGCCTGCCCAGGTTTCGAGGAGGCTGTGGATGGGGTACGATTCATAGCCAACCACATGAAGAGTGAGGATGACGATCGGAGTGTGAGTAGCCATCTTTATACATATACCTTTTATGCTTCAGTCAGAGATGCCTATGAATGTGTTAATAGACCATGGGTTTGGTTTCCAAACAAGGATTATGTCTAATATTGGATTACAAAGCAGTGAATGGTTGATCCTTCACCGAAAGTACTAGACTAGGTGAAATACATGACTATAAACATTTCACATTATGTCCAGGATTGTTCAGACCTGTAGCTTTTGAAAACACAAAGATGGACCAGTCATGGGCCGTTTAGATTTGTCTGCAGTGAAATAAAACGTTCTCTGGCCATAGAGGAAATCCGATTTCCATGATACTACTGGCTTCAAACTAAACTCTTCTATAACTTGAAAAACAAGATTGCATTGTCCTATATCATTAGTGTCTATTGCATTTTGTGCTTAAAGACACACAGCTGAGCAGGGATTAGAATTGCTTGCTACTGTGGTATTTTTTTCCCCATTGACCCTGAATGGAAAGCAAGAAAAGAGGAGAAAACAGTGAGATATGATAGCTGTGATATTTAACCAAACATTATATATGGCTTTATCCTCTTAGTTTTAGTGTGCAGTTTACAGTTTACATTGTAGCACTGAGTAGTCTAATGGTGCTTTTCCACTGCATGGGAACGACTCCACTCGTCACGACTCGGCTCACTTTTAGTTGGTCACTTTTCCATTAGCGCAGCTCCCCTGCGAAATGACATCACAAAATCTCGTCTCTAACGGAAACCACATGCTTTGAAAACCACAAAAACGCCGGTGGTAAATTTAGGTGATGTTTACTCGTTGTGTATTAGCATGGTTTGTTTTTTAACTGAACACAGCTCGGCGCCCTAGTTCTCACAGATCAGTTTGTCATGATAATGCAGTCATTTGGGGATGGGGATATTTTTCCAAACAGAGGGAGGAACAGGCCCTGACATTAACTCAAACTCAGTGAAAGTTACTGCAATGCACAATGCTCAAATTTGAATCTGCTGCTGATCCATAGCACAAAGATGCTAACAAAAGATGCCTTAAACACTTTTTTTTACCCAGTCTAGTCATCACCAATTCCAAATCATGCATAATGCCACCAGGCTGGGAGGGCAGGGCACATACATGCTTCCTCTGAGACTTGTGAAGCCAACTAATGCTACTTTTCAAACCGCTGTGAACACAGTGCCTCATGCTTGGAGGAGAATGCTGACTGTCCGTCCAGGTCTGCTAACAGACGCTAACTTTGGCTAGCATTGTACCATGGGGATGAGGGAAGGAGGATGGCCAGTTTCTGGCCTTGAACAGCTGAAGCATCATCAGGGACGGAGCTGGTGATTTCTCAGTGAACTCATGTACTTTCACGATAAAATATAAAATATCGTTTTTTAATAACAATAAGTATTTAAACATGATCTGAATCTTGTTGCAATTTTTTTTAATCATAAGCCCTTTCATTTCTTCTTTGTAAAGCTTGTCATTAGAAATCTTCTTCAGAGCAATGCTAGACTCTCATCCATTCACCTTTCAGACCTGAATTTGATGAAGTGTAAAAAACAAGGACTTTATAATCATGCCCTTCAGCTTGCGGTTAGAAGCGCGTTCACCCTAGCTGCCCTGTTCCTGTTGCAGTAGCCCCAAGTGTATGGGTGTTTTTCTGCAGCAGTGACCTGGAGCTTTGTCCTTACTGAGCAAGACTGCACTACAATGCCGCTTTACCCTGTAGAGACCTAACGCTCAAAGTAGCTTATGGAGGACTCTGAGAATGCAGCGGTGGTATAACAGACTTTGATCTTAATTCCCGCGTAAGAGATATTTATGTAAATGAATACTGCTTGCCTCAATCATATTCATCATTTAAATATTTATTTTATGCATTTGCCCTGGTAATGTACAGTAACTAAAACATGATGTTTCAGCCCTAAAGTTCTTACATTATTTTAATATTCGACGATGGACAGGCCACATCTTCCTCCTTCACAGACCATAATATATCCATACATGACAATCACCATACAGGAAACGTCCAATGAATCTACAGTGCCATAACGTAATGTAATGTGCTCATTAGAGTATTATGGCTGGGCCAAGTGTACTAGAAAATAATACCCTGCTATTAATACCGTGGCCTGTTATAGAACACTGTCAATCACATCTGCTTCTCTGTTTTTCCCTCCATTCAGTTTTAACTGCCATTGTGAACGTAAAGTCCAGAGCTGCACAGCTTCCTCATGGTTACAGGGTGGGATGTGGCCACGCTATGAAGGCTGTGACAGTCAGTAGTGAAGCATTAAACAGCACAGATATGTGCTCTCTCTCTCTCTCTCTCTCTCTCTCTCTCTCTCTCTCTCTCTCTCTCTCTCTCTCTCTCTCTCTCTCTCTCTCTCTCTCTCTCTCTCTCTCTCCCCCATGGTGCTGCATCATCAGCAACTGCTCGCTCATCCACTGGCTTTTAAATAACATACAGTTGCTTTTCAAAGCTCAGAGTTACGCAAACAAGGGCCTTTGGGATGAAAAGAGCCGAGTACAAGACAGAGGTTTTCAGGCTTCTGGAATAATTACAGTTATCAGAAGAATTACTAGAAACGTCAATGCATTTATTTAGCAATGTACAATAACTGATATATGACATTTTGCCCTTATTGTTTTGCTTATCAAAATTGTACATAAATAGCACTTAAAGATTCGTACGTGAAATTGTAATAAGAAAAGGTTGTGAAAAGTTGAGAATGGGGTGAAGCCACCAAAATCCACACAGTCACCCAGAGCGGGGCTCGAACCCACAACCCCAGACAAGTAACAAGTTAATTTAGTGTCCAAGTAGAAATTATCAAAGTAAAATAACTCCCAAAGCACTCCTCTGGGTGCTCCGGTTTCCTTCCACGCTCCAAAAACACATGTTGGTAGATGGATTGGGGACTCAAAGGTGTCCGTAGGTGTGTGTGTGTGAGTGAGTGTGTGTGTTGCCCTGTGAGGGTTGTGGTTGTGGGTTCAAGTCCTGCTCCAGAAGACTGTCTGTGAGGAGTGTGGTGTGTTCTCCCTGTGTCTGTGTGGGTTTCCTCCGGGTGACTGTCTGTGAGGAGTGTGGTGTGTTCTCTCTGTGTCTGCGTGGGTTTCCTCCAGGTGACTGTCTGTGAGGAGTGTGGTGTGTTCTCTCTGTGTCTGTGTGGGTTTCCTCCGGGTGACTATCTGTGAGGAGTGTGGTGTGTTCTCCCTGTGTCTGTGTGGGTTTCCTCCGGGTGACTGTCTGTGAGGAGTGTGGTGTGTTCTCCCTGTGTCTGTGTGGGTTTTCTCCGGGTGACTGTCTGTGAGGAGTGTGGTGTGTTCTCTCTGTGCCTGTGTGGGTTTCCTCCGGGTGACTATCTGTGAGGAGTGTGGTGTGTTCTCCCTGTGTCTGCGTGGGTTTCCTCCAGGTGACTGTCTGTGAGGAGTGTGGTGTGTTCTCTCTGTGTCTGTGTGGGTTTCCTCCGGGTGACTATCTGTGAGGAGTGTGGTGTGTTCTCCCTGTGTCTGCGTGGGTTTCCTCCAGGTGACTGTCTGTGAGGAGTGTGGTGTGTTCTCTCTGTGTCTGTGTGGGTTTCCTCCGGGTGACTATCTGTGAGGAGTGTGGTGTGTTCTCCCTGTGTCTGTGTGGGTTTCCTCCGGGTGACTGTCTGTGAGGAGTGTGGTGTGTTCTCCCTGTGTCTGTGTGGGTTTTCTCCGGGTGACTGTCTGTGAGGAGTGTGGTGTGTTCTCCCTGTTTCTGCGTGGGTTTCCTCCGGGTGACTGTCTGTGAGGAGTGTGGTGTGTTCTCTCTGTGTCTGTGTGGGTTTCCTCCGGGTGACTGTCTGTGTCTGTGTGGGTGTGTTCTCCCTGTGTCTGTGTGGGTTTCCTCCGAGTGATCGTGAGGAGTGTGGTGTGTTCTCCCTGTGTCTTTGTGGGTTTCCTCCGGGTGACTGTCTGTGAGGAGTGTGGTGTGTTCTCTCTGTGTCTGTGTGGGTTTCCTCCGAGTGATCGTGAGGAGTGTGGTGTGTTCTCCCTGTGTCTGTGTGGGTTTCCTCCGGGTGACTGTCTATGAGGAGTGTGGTGTGTTCTCCCTGTGTCTTTGTGGGTTTCCTCCAGAAGCTCGGTTTTCCTTCCATGGTCCAAAAAAAAACCCCAAAAAAAGCACAAAAAAAAACCACACGTTGGTAGGTGGATTGGTGACTCAAAAGTGTCCATAGGTGTGAGTGTGTGTTGCCCTGTGAAGGATTGGCGCCCCCTCCAGGGTGTGTTCCTGCCTTTTGTCCAGTTATTCCAGGTAGGCTCTGGACTCATTGTGACCCTGAATGAATGAATTAATTCTAATAATATCTGTTGTTTTTATTGTTACTGCACATGTACTTCATGGTTCTAGATACAGGTCATTTTTAGTTCCCGTCATAGACAAATGTAGAACTTGGTTGCCTTTTCTGATTCTGAACATCAGAGTAATCTCAAAAACTTTCAGTGATGTTGAGGACTGGGCTCTGGGCTGGCCAGTCCACAGCAAAGTGAGAACAGCAGAAGCTTGGCATGCAAACTTCAAAACGAAATGCAGACACCCAACACAAACCCAGCACAGGAGATCACATTTTTTTTTATCTGACTTACGGTGAGTCGAGTAGATTAGGACCCATTACCTATAATAAATATCATGAATGTTGGAACAAAACCCTGTCTCTCAAAAATAGCAATTTATCAACTAATTTTTGATGTAAAAATGGTCATTTCTAAATGAATGAATGGAACAGGCAAAAATTTTCCCCCACTCGGAAGCTGGCGTTTTTAGTGGCGTGTGAGAGGTTATCAGCTTTTCCAGAAGCACAGCAGCATAGGGTTCCCTTCAGAGAGAATTAAGATGCTCCACTCATTCTGCCCATCATCTGGACCTCATCCCCATGGTTACGGGTGGTCTCCATGCCGACCCTCTTTGGCAGCCATTGCTGTGGTTATGGTGCAAGTCCCTCAGTGTCTCACCTCATTAGAGCAGAGTGGCGGAATGAAGTCTCTGTGCACATTAACCTTTTCCCTGACCCTTCTCTCTCTCTCTCTCTCTCTCTCTCTCTCTCTCCTTCCAACACATCTCTCACTGTGTTTTTTACTCCCTTATCCTGCTCCCCTCACTCAATTTCTTTTATCATTTCCTCTCTCTCAATCTGCTTGTGTTCCTCCTTCCTCCTTCATTTCCTTTCACTTTTTTCTTTCCTTTTCTTTGTTCCTTCTTTCTCTCTTTCCCTCCAACACATCCCTCACCTAAATTGATTACTCTGTTCCTTAACATTAACTTTTCTTCTCCCTCTGTTCCCTCCAACCTCTTTTTGTATGTTTCTTCTTCTCCTCTCTCTCTCTCTCTCTCACACAGGTGAGTGAGGACTGGAAATACGTCGCCATGGTTATCGACCGCCTCTTCCTCTGGATCTTCGTCTTTGTGTGCGTCTTCGGCACGGTAGGGATGTTCCTCCAGCCGCTCTTTCAGAACTCCTCCAAGACGGTCATCAACACACCCGGCTGACCCCTTGGCCAGAAGCAAAAGAACAGTTTGGACACTTTTGCGGCCCCAGCGGAGGCTGAACAGACGGAGGGAGAAGGGAGGGGTACGGGGGCCTTCTTTTGCGTGGGACTACAGACTGTGGCCATAATCCGCTAGGTTTATATGATGACTTTTTTGGAATATATTGACACAAACAGTAACCATAGTGCAACTTATTTTGCTTAGTTTTTTTATGTTTCTTTTCATATCTTTGGCCCAGAAAACATGTCTCTTCCAAAACCTCTCTCTCTCTTTTCTCATTTGAGTGACAAACTGAAAAACAGGTACTCGGGGAGAGAGAGAAAAAGAGAGAACACCGTGCTCTGCCGGCCAGTCAGTGTGTCAAGATTGAGCCACAGCCACCCACAAAAAGCTGCGTCTTCTGACCACCACCATGCTTTCCAGCTTCTTCAGGAGACTCTTTTAATCGCTATATAATCGTAGGCCAATCAGACACAAGGCGATCTTCCAACATCTTTATCTCCACTCATTCTGAACAGATTCTCATAGACTAGAGGCCAATCACATTTGTAGTGCATTGAGATTTCAACATCATTGTTTCTGTGTGATCACACGAGCGAGCCGTCCATTTTGGGGCTTTTGATGCAGTATTTATTCTAATTAACCTAAGCAGAATGTGTTATGAAGTGTAACCACTAATTACGGTTCACAGAGCTGGGGAAATAAAATGAATGGTGATAAATGGCATGAGGCAGTTGAAATGGTTTGGAATAGAGTGCTGAGAAATAGGGAGACGTGACTGCTGTTTTCTAGATGCCTAGCCCTGTCCGAGGCCTTTAGAGAAAATATAGAGAGGTGGGAGATTGATCGCTCTTGGTTCTTTTGAGAAGGAAACCATAGAGAGGTCAAAACTGGAGAATTATAAAAATGGATGGGAAAGTAGAGTGTAATTGAAGGCAAAAATAGATGCATTAGAACTGATATGCACATAAAAGCTCAGTTGGGTTACAGCTGTGATGCAGGTTATAAGCAGTTTTGCACAGTTCCTTGAAGGGCCCAACCAATATGTAATTCATGTCACCACTGATTCTGATTCCAAAAGTCTTCACTGACTGATGTGATTGTAATAACTGTTTTTCATTTTTGTTTATTTTCTGTTCATTTTTTCATTTTCTTTTTGATTTTCTGCCCAATTATTAAATGTTGCCAGTTCTGCTTGTTTGTGAGTGTCCTCCAGCTGATGGTGGGGTTGAACACATGCTTCCTCTGAGACACGTGCAGCCAACTCACAGATTCTTTTCAAATTGCCACTAATGAAATATCCTTGGGTCCCATCAAAACTGGTGGAAATAGGGGTTGGTTCCTTGGATAGCCCCAAGTTTCCAAGAATCATGAAAGAATCCTCCTCAAGAACCAGAGATCTTTTGGTGCAAATGGCTATGAGAGTCTTAAAGGCGACGCTCAGTTTTGATCAAAATATACTTTTTATCAAATTCTGAAGATGTTTCCTCAATCTACACTTTGTTTCAGTGTTTGAATCTGGTCTAATTTGTTTTTGAAGCCTGTGTCTGTAAATGGTAAATAATAATAATAATAATAATAATACTTGTCTCAGTCTGGTATGCTAGGCTGAAAAGCAGTAGCATGAAAAGCACAAAATAAGAAGAGGATATTGCTATATTCCTGCTACATAGGTGGGTAATATTGAGTTACATTTGCTGTTTCAGAATGCTTAATGTGGAATGTCTTCAAATTCAGGAGACGGCTCAGTGTTACACATGAGTTTCTGTGACAATTCAAACTGTGAATAAAAACTGACAGACAAGTTACATAAGTTATACCACAGCCACATACAAACAACAGTTTCTTTTTTCTCAAACAAACTGTTCCAACTTATAAGACACTGAGCTTTTGAACTTAAACAAACCAGAGAGAACAGCATTTCCCCACTATTGTAGACATGCCATTTGAAAGCCCCAGAGGAGAATGCAAACTGTCCAGATCTGTCACATCAGATGACAGATGCCTGTGCTAGCTAGCACTACATTAATACATTTTGATTGACTGATTGATTGATTGGGCACCCTACCCACCCAGAGAGTTCTCTAGCGCCAAGTCTCAAATGATAGAGGCCTCATCAGGGATTGAACTGGCAATTATTTTATTTTATTATTTTAAGATGGTCAGAAACAGCACCCCCTTGTGCCATAGTGCTTGTTAGCTGTTCAGAATATAACATTTCTTGTAAGACAACAACAGTAATTTTAGGAATAATGCAAAAACTTTTTCACAAAACCTGAACATCAGCTGATTTTATTGGACATAAAATATATTGGTCGGGCCCTCACCTCTTACTCTGGTTTCCAAGTCGCATGAGGCCAGACATGATCTCTTAATGAGAACATCTGGGGACAGGTATGAGAATTGTTGTGCCAAATTTGTGTAGAAATGTGGACTTTTAAAGACTTTAAATTAAATCTAATCCAACGCCTTGTGAGGGTGAAGCTGACAGTAGGGGGTGATAGTGGGCTTGTTAATATTGTCCGACAGGCAACAAATCGCATTCGGTTTTAGAAGGTTATACCCTTGTTAACACTAAACGTTTAACAAGCTATCCCCAAACATATATTCTTTTTACAAGGTCATGCCTGGCCCTACAAGACAACTTCATTTTTCCTTTCTTGGCTTCTGTTTCCAGTTTTAATCATATCTCTGACTTGTCTCGATCCATTGTGCAGCTGTAACCTGTGTTGCCATGTGTCATGAATGAACGTGTGTGCGCACACGGTGTATTATTAATGTGTCTGGTCAATCTCTTTTGCGGCGTTGGGTAACAGTACACTCCTGCACTACGTTTTGTGCCATAACCTTTATCCGCACTGCCCTCGTCCTCTGCTTTCAACTGTTGTAGCCCCTTGCTTTTTACCCTATGCCTTGAATCCTTTAGCAAACTATCTTAGTACCATAATATGTTTATGAATATCGGTGCAGATGCTGATGAACTATGACCAGTGTTCCCTTAGAAATCCAGGTCATCTGGACCTCCTTGGTCATTGTTTCCGCTTATTCTTTTGTAAACCAAACAGTTCTTTTTAAACCAGCTGATCATGAAGGTTTTCCAAAAAGCAGTATTGCTTTGTCAAAGTTTCTAGGTTTGACCTTCTCAGAGTTGAATATGAGAACACTATTATGGCCAAGAGTTGACAAACTGCATTTGGGCCATCCACATATATCTGGATTTTGATAAGGCATAGGCATTTTATCTTCTGCATTTTGTCCTCAGAAACGTTTCTTGCATATTTAAAGATTGACTGCATGCTTACTACTGAATTTAGATTTAACTTTTCTGTTAGAGTCTACTAATATTTTAAAGAGTGTTTCAATTCAAGCAGTAGCTAATTTTGGCTTTATTTTATAATTTGGCTTTATTTTATTGGCTAGATTTTAATATGATAAATGCATTACATAATATCCAGATACATGTGGACAAGGTTATAGAAACTCTGTAATGGTCTATAATGCTCTGTAATGTTCTTATGAAACACATGGTCATTCTGACATACTGCAGTACACTACAGGAAGCATAGGGGGAGATATTACGTCTGTTGTTTCATTGCACCATACGAACAGGAATCTGTTCTTGCACCTGTAGAACTTTGGATGATGGCGGCTCTGTGACGCAGCAAAGTGAGTGGAAAGGGTGAAAGTCATACTGGTTTGATAGGTTGATTAATTGCCTAACACTTCGTAAATAAACTGATTGTAGAAATAATAACTGCAACTCAGACTGATGATACTCCGACTTATGAACCCACTGCTGTGTTCCCAATTTTGATTGGACTGTTTCTGTGATTCATTATTGTCCATCGGGTGCGCCTGCTGATGGTCCTGAACCGTTTTCAGAGCAGACAACCACAACCACAACTCCCTTAAATTAACCTTCCACTAACAAAGAGCAAAATGATAACACTGCTTTTAAATCCAGGGAAAAGAACTTAAGGAAGAAGGAGGTGTATTATGTTCGCAACTACTTTACAGACTTGCCAAGAGACCTACAAGATGGCAAATAAATGTGCACCCTTATACATATCTTAAACACACCCTCCTTCACAGCCTCCCTCTGCCTGACCCCTCACTTCACCTTAATCTGTTCAATAAAGGTTGGAGGTTCTTTACTCTCTTAGTGTGGAAGATGTTTTTGTGGCTCATAGTTCTGAATGAATGTTACAAATGAATGTGTCACCTACTGTACGTAATGTTTAGAAAAGATTCAGGAAATTCAGAGAAATCTCAGTCTGTGTATTGCAAGGTTGTACAACAAAAGTGTTTGACCTTCAAGCATTCAGACAGTGTTAAAGTGTGCTGTGATTCAACATGTTTTAGGCCAGAACAGACATTGAGTTCCTCAGTTGCACAAGCGGTATGGGGTGCATCATGTGTAAAAGCACCATTAACGTCACGGTGCATATTGGGATTTTAGAGACACATACTGCCATGAAGACAGTGTATTTTCCTTGGAAGTCCATGGTTATTTCAGCAAGAACAAGCCAATGCCTTTTTCTGAATACAGTCAAAGTGGAGAGTGAAACCACTAAATACATTCTTTGTACTTTTGTTAAAAATGCTCAATTGAACTAACAAATCACAGATTGTTACTTTTAATGCCTTTTACAGCATTTCCCAACTTTTCCAGAAAGGGGGTTTGTATATAACAGTGGTCAGCAACGTCATTAAGATTTGTTGGTTGAATCATTTTGCAATCTGCATCATGTCCATATAAGAAACCCTGGGGGGGGAAATGAATGGGATTTTCAAAATAACACAGTTCTAATGTCCAGGTGTAAACTCAAAATTATAAATCATAAAATTTTTCAAAAATCATAAAATTGTATGGGTTACCCCCCAAGTCACTCTGGAGCCTCTTGATTTATTTAATATTGTAGGTTACTTCTATTGAAGGCACTTAATCACTGATTTCAATGGGCATTTGCGATACTTTGTGGGAAAATGTAGATACAAAAAATACTGACTTTGGAATGTTACCATGGTAAAGGCAAGCGGTTTTTGGTTGAAACAAACTTTCTGTAGGGAAAACTATTAACCCTTGGAGTTGAATTTATATAAGAATTTGATTTCAAAGTAATATAATGTAGAGGGTAAACAGCTGTCCTTTCTGTATTCTATGAATTCCCTAAACCAGCGAGCGCGGTTTCTTACCTAGGGTGACCAGACGTCCTCTTTTACCCGGACATGTCCTCTTCTTTAGGCTTAAAAAAATGTCCGGGCGGAATTTCACAAAGGTCCGGGATTTTGTTTTTCTAGAGCTTACATAGAACTTCGAGAAGCGTTTCATTCACAAACTAGTCCCGCCCTCCCCTACTCCGATTGGTTCGCTTGAGTGAGAAGGGGGCGTGGTGAAGTAGCCTAAAATCTTCTGATTGCACGGTCTGACTGTAGAGCTACCGTTATTGGTCAATAACCTTCTCTGTAAACATTTAATTGGTCAGTCTGCACATCAGTAGAGCCCTGGGGCAAGACTTCAAAACTTACAGTCACCCACCATGATATCAGATGTAAATTTTAAGTAGCTCTATATGAGCATCTCTCCAAATGATGCTAATCATGAGGCAGACTATTACCACCCACAGCTGTACCTTCAGTGATATATCATCTCTGTCCAAAGAAAAACCTGTATCTCCAGTACAGTCACTTTATAGAACTTTAAAGAAGTCCTAACTTAAAGCGTTAACTTTCAGTGGAAGTCAGTGTAAAAAAGATTTTATTTTAAGTAATTTTGGAGAATTTCTGTTCGTCAATTCCACACAATGTGAAGGACAGCTGCTGTGTTCAAAGGTTTTAAAATTCACAAAAATGGAGACACACCTTTTTCCTTGGACAGTGATGATATTCACAGATTATCCATAATATTATGACCACCTACTCTTGCTCTGCATAAATTATTAACCTCCTACTACCTGGTTCTTCAGTGCTGCAATGACCATGATGTGGTGGTGCTGGTGGTGTTAGTGTGTGTAACTCAAGTGGATCAGACACAGCAGGAGCTGCTAGAGTTTTTAAACCCCTCAATGTCACGGTTTGACTAAGAATAGTCCACCAACCAAAAATATCCAGCCAACAGCATCCTGTTGGTGATGTCCTGTGTCCACTGATGAAGGACTAGACTCTGTTTAACAGAGTGAACAGTGAGTGGACTCACTAATACACCACCACCACTCCAGTTTCACTGCAGCACTGAGAATGATCCACTGCCCAAATCATACCTACTTTTTGGGGGTCCTGACCATTGAAGAGCAGGGTGAAAGGCAGCAAACACAGTATGCAGAGCAAGAAATGGACTACAGTCTGTAATTGTAAAACTAAAAAGTGCTCCTGTATGGTCAGTGGAGCTGAGAGATTGGACCGTGAGTGTAGATATAATGTTGTAGTTGATCGTGTACAAAAGCTCTAGGAAAAAAAAACACCAAAGACATTTGTGCCTTTAAAACTTGAGCTTTATTATAATATGGTCTTACAATGATCAATCACAAAAAAAGGTTTTAAAAAACAAAACAGAAGAAAGGGAAGTGACAATATTCACATATTCAACAATGACTATCATTGAACTGGAGCTCACTCCCTCACTTCATTCACTCAATAAATTATTTCTGGGGGGGGATCAAAGCACACAACCACAAATGGTGTCGTGATTTACCCACCCTTGGAGTGTGTGGTGTTATTCTTTTCTCTTACGTGGGTAAAGATCATTCGCATGCATGTCCTCTTCCCCTCCATCTTCCCTCATTTCTCATCCCTTGCTCTCCATCATTCAGTGGTCATGTGTTGGCTTGAGTTCAGAGAGACGGGACAGTACCTAATCTTTCTTGCCAGTCTTCTTGTTTTCTTTCTCGTGGTACTCCAGGAAGAAGTCGTTGCAGGCCACAGTCAGCGCACCCACCAGAATGATGAACTCTGTGAAGTCTACCTCGCCGTCGTTGTTGGAGTCTAGGTCACCCATTACCTTGTCCACGGCATCCTTGTCCTGAGCGTTCTGTTGGAGCAAGAGCACACTCCCAGTTATCACCGTGAACAAAGAAAGCCTAGTGCTAGTCATGGGATCTATGTAATTCTACTAGATATGTTATCTTTTAATGGACTTTTGCTCAAGAGGACTTTTGGTAAATGATGATTACTGTGATAAGAATGTTATGAAAAGTGATCACAAAGTTCAAGGCTAGTTCAATCTGAGTGGCAAAGAAGTTTTGTTTTATATTTTTTTCCCAGCAAACTCATGCCCCATTGATCTGCATTGGAGAGGAAGCTCCTTCCAGTCAAACCAGAAGAAGCGAAGCCAAATGTGTTCTCTTGAGCTTCCAAACAGGTGGCTGTAGGATTCCCAGGGATCAAACTTCTGACAACAGCCCCAATGCTTAGAAGGTTGCACCACTGGAAAACTTACATTCATTTCATGATGAATGGACCAATAGAAATGCTCCAGAATGACTTGGAATTAAATATTTTCACATTGACTTCCACTGAAAGTTAAGACCTTTTTTCACTTTCTACTGTAAAGTAACTATTTTAGAGATACATTTTTTTTGGATCTCAACCATGTAGAGATCTTACCCCCAGGTAGTTCCCCAGCTCCTGTGTCAGCATCTCCTTGAGTTCGGCTTTGCTGAGTGTGTACTTATCCCCCTCGTTTCCAGAATATTTGTGGAAGGTCTGGATCATCAGCTGCATGGCGCTCTCCAGGGTGGAGGCATTCTCAGAGTTCAGGCAGGACATTCTGTAGGCAAAAAAAAGATAGTGAGGGAGGGCTTGGTTGTGCAGTTTTGGGGATATGTCAGAGGTTGTATACTTGGGACCTGCTAAATATTGAAAAAGGCCCAAAGAGGCTTATTTGGGTGGAACCTAAGAACAGTTGCAATAGGAAAGAAAGGGAGAGGATTTTTCAGGACTCCATGCAGACACATTCTTGCACGCCCTGTCCCAGTTGTACTATTGGATCGGAGAGGGGTGGGGCTTTAAACTACAGAAGGGAAATGTGAGCCTTCCGATAAGAGTGAAATCCGAAACTGAAAAAAAAACATACTCAGATACTGGAGAGGCGAAAAGGAGGCTTGGCTTAACCCTCGCTCTGCATCGAAGTCAGATAAGAACAAACACAGCCAAGGACTGAGTTGTGATTCCAGTCTTTGAGCTGTTAAGAAGATTGGATTCTGGCAGACATTCAACGAAGGACACACATACATTGGATTGGTGATGTTACAGTGGAGAGGCAACATCATCAGAGCTGCAGGACACATCCAGGCCAGGTATACGGAAGCCAGATTAACTACAGTTATGTAACGGCCCAATGAAAATGAAGACACAGAAAGAACTTACAATTTAAGAAACAAGATAGTCATTCCCAGGACAGTCCAAGTTCTGAAAACTAAATTGAAAAACTTGCTAAATTGAAAAACTTGGTATTCAAAAAATTGAAAATCACTTTTCCTATTACCAGTTTCTCATTTCTCTGCACATGTTTGCTCAGGTTCTGTGGCATTTAATAAGAAGCATCTGTAGGTAAACTCTACCACCGTCACTCACATCAGAACTTGGTAATTCATAATCGCAGGAGTTTGCCGGGTTTTGTGTTTATATGATAATTATCAATCAGCAGAAATAATCCAAAACAATTTGAAATTAAAAACCTTTTTTGTTTTTAAACTACAGCCACAGAGATAGCATTGGCCTTCCTGTTTTTGCCTGTTTTTCTTGCACAAGTATCCGCTGTCCTATGTGGTTTTTCAAATGTTGTTACATTTTACAGCTTACGTAAGTCTGTACGTTTGGTGAAGGGTGAAGGTCCTTCCTTTAAAACATACTTTAGGAATCTGAAAATGGTTTTCTATGGAATCCCTTTGAAGAATTCTGGATTTTTAACAATCCCTACCACTGATACCACTCTGTCAGTAAAATTTTACCAACATTTATCCATCAATCCACCTTTCCACCAATCGTTCTCTTCTTACCTGAGGGCTGAAAGAGTGCTTCCGTCTCTTGTTTTCTCGTCAAAGAAAATGATCACAAGCAATGCAGGCTGCCTTGTTTAGGGATGAAGAGATGGACAATGTGTTTTATACTGTTCCCTCTCTCTCTCTCTCCTCCCCTTCCCCTCCTCCATCTCTCCATCCATCTATTAACTCTGGCCACCTGTCGCTGTCGTCCCCTCCCTCTCTACTTACACTCCTTCCCATATTCAACTTCTCTAAAGACCCAATGTGCGTTATTAAAACATTACATCGCTTTGTGTATCTTTAGTATTTTGGGTTTGGTTGTCTTTTCTGAACCATTTGGATAAGTTGTTTTGTTTTAGAAGGAAAACCAAACAGATGTTCCTAATCTTGAAGCCAAATCTTTAGTCCCTGCCACTCAGGCAAAACAGATGACCCTTAGGTGTAGTTATATGTAACGGTGCTTGTCACATTAAAGTTTTAGAGTGGTGGCAGCGCAGCAACCTGTTCTAAATGATTAACCTGCGGTAATTGATGTCTTAGTCACAGAAATCCCTCGTAAACTGGGCCAGCATCGTGTCCTGTTTAGCTTGTCTATGGAAATCCACTGCTAAAAAAAAAAAAATAACAGCAGGTATTTAAAAAATGTGAACATCGAACATCCAGATATTCTCATGTTATTCAATATTCCCAAAGGTTCGTAAAAACCACACAGAACAAATGCATTCAGCTATATTATGTTATTAAAAAATTTGTTGGAATTTCATTTTTCAGCCTGTTACTCTTGAAGAGTTGTCGGCATTATATTTTTCAATCAAAATAAATAATAAGACATTGCATTATATGCATTTAATCAGTTTTGATAAATAATTTCGAGAATACTTTTCCTAATGCTATCTCACCTAGTCCTAATCACATGGTCTGTTTATCATGTTGTTTTGACACCATCTAAGCTGCAGTTGGTATTTTAAAATTCTACAAAATACACATTATACACAGGTATAAGGTTTTGTCTCAACAACAATATACAAGAACATTTAAAATAAAAATTTGAGGTGCAATTTTGGTTCTCACAGCAAGTGTAATTGGGGTCAAGTGTGCCTTACACTGATACTCAACACACAAGAACATACACCACAAACAACAAATGTTACCAATGCTTCAAGCCCTCGGGATGTTGCTTGGTGTGTGTGTGTGTGTGTGTGTGTCTGGTGGGTTGGTGCTGACCCCATGCTCAAAAGAAATGCTGATGTCACACTGATCTCGTTGCACAGGTGACAAACCATCATTTATTGAATGGCATCCATACACACCTGCTGACCAAGGTTTGACATGGTCTCTGCAAGCGCTTGCACACTAATACACACACATTCATGTAGCCCCATATAATGTAAATAAATTAGTGCATTGTACACCCAGACCAATGCTAGTGTTGTGGCTTAGTTAAGCTTAGGTGGTGTTTAGTTAAAGTGTAGCATTAACCCCATGTAGCCGATCGTGTTCTGTATGTCTGAGTGTATTGGGTTTCGCTGTTTCACTGAGGCTTTGGACGGTTGAAGGATTAATGGAAGGATGGATGAACTAATGGAATACAATAGCATCGCTGTGTTTGTGTCCACATATAGAGTTTCCATATGCCAACATACTAATGACAGCATGAAAACATGAGTACGTTTATGATCATGAAATGAACTGTAATAAATACTAATCGGTTACTAACAGAAAACTCAATGAGCCTCATTACAAGTCTATAAAGAGCTGTTTATTTAGCAGTTTAAACCTACACCCCAGCCAACATCTCCAGTGACACGATTAGGGTATTGTTTCATGATTAGCCAGTTCTACTGTAAGGACAAACAAGTCAGATGTGATAGTGGCAGCTATTCTTAACCTAGGGTCTTCAAAACTCGAAGCAGTAACTCATGAGACTCGAGTATAAATCTCTGAATTGTGCTGTGGAGCATTGAAACGGCATTTTCTGGCATTACAGATCAGCACCCATGAATTTAAGCAGCTTTTTTATACAGAATTAACCATACAACATCAGCACCTGACCTCACTAATGCTAGTCTCTGCCGTAGTACCTTATACCAATGTTACATCTAAAGATTTTACAGAAGAGGAGATTTTATAGCTGAAATAAAGGAATAACAGCACTCCAATGGGATGGTTTCCAAGACAGGGATTAATCCTTGTCCTGGACTATATCCTCCTTTCAGTACAAGACTTTGCTTAAACCACCCTAAAGATTTTGTTTTAATCCACAATCGAAAAATTAATGGCAAAGTCATTTACATCTAATGCTCAGCTTTTTTTTTTTTTGGGCAATAATTTACAATTCATATAAAAATACACAAATTAATTACCCCGGTGTTCCATGCTCTTTCCACAGTTGACACAGATCAAGATTTTTAAAAATATATCTGATATGAAAACACCCAAATAGTGCAACCATTATCAAATAAAATCAAAAGAAAAAAGGAATTAACGCTTACCTGTTGGTGACACATTCAGAGGAATATTGATGCAATTAAACTGGAATTTCCCTCACAAGGAAAATAAGTTCTTACTCATAAATGTCCTGAATTACAGTACACAATAGTCCAATTAGCATTTCCTTTCGGAAAGCCAGCATATGGAGTTAAACCTATACCAGGATTTATGTTCTAGAAACACCCTGAATAATAAGTTTCTCATATCGCCAGTGTTTGTTAACAATACTCACTTAAATGGAGGCCTTCATGTTTCCTTTTTAGCTTGAACACAGTAGTATCAAAAAATGAGTTCTGACTTCCTTAGCTGAATATACGTTAGCATGTTGCACACACAGTGCTAAGCTTTAGCCTAAATTTAGCAGTAGCTAGCAAGCTACGTACTATTCATAAGTGTTTAATAGCTAAGAAAATAGAATAGAATGTTAGCCTAGTTATAAATGTAGACTTTGGCAGCAAGTGGACTCATGGAAAAGGACTATTGAGCTAGCCATTTAGGTAATAGTGAGGTAATCCTGCAACTTAATCGTGGCTAGATTTCTGCATGTTTCAATTGTGTGGTAATGAATTGAACGATGACATTTCCAGCATTGGAAAAGTTGACAGTGTACAAAACTGATTTAGCTAGATGCCATGTAGTTTTATTCTCATTTACCTCATTATGTTTTGCAAATTTGACTGACCAAACACACAGAGTTGTTATACTTTTTTATTGCCATGTAAAATAAGGTACAAAACGACAGAGGCAAAATCAATTTAACATCAGTGCTGCATTTCATATATGACTGAAAGATGACTGGATTATGTCATTTTGGCATGTAGTTTAATTTTACTTTCTGTATGAGCACTAGAGCACTCTACAGTATACTGACATAAGACATTTGAATGTCCACAGCACATGGTTTATGCGGTACTGCTTCCCAATCCTGGTCTTAGAGAACTGTTTGAGTACTGTATATGTTCCCACCATTTGCAACTGAACAAGCCTTTAGGTTTAAATTGTGTAATATAGAGAGGAAGACATTAAAAATATAACTGGGACTCCAACCCCAGAATTCGGTAGTATTGGGTTAACAAAGCTGTGTAATGTATTTAGGCATTCCAGGCAAACAGAATAGTTTGCATTAGGGGTGGGCAAAATGGCATACATGGAATGTTGTGATACTTCATGTTATCATTTTTGCTAGCAAGTACATAACACTAAAAGCAGATTTAAAAAAAAAGCTGTAAGACAAGTACTAGGACTTTGCTGAGTAAAAGCCGTACAAAAAATCTAGCATTTGGTTAAAAAATAAATAACAATGGCACAATGGCCTCATAATGGGCTGCATTCTGCTGTGCAGTTTGGATTTGTTAGTGCTGACAACATTGAGATATATGACTTGATATATATAACATAAGGCCCACCCCTAATTTGCATGTCCAGTTTTAAAATAAAATTTGGGTACACAAAATGTGCAAGTGGTTTTGAGAATGATGGGCATTGAGCAAAGGTTTCAGTTGTTATCAGCGTTCTGGGTCCCTGTTTTCCTCTCGCTTAATGATGTGGCCAGATACCCCACCAGATTCATGTATTCCTGGAAGCTGACCTTCCCGTCCTGGTTGTCATCCAAGCCACGCATCATTTCCTTCACCGAAGAGGAGCTTTCTGTGTCCTATGAGATCAGAAACACAAACAGTTAACTACAATTTATCTTTGTTTTGATTAACTATCTTCCATGTTGGTTAGCTTTTACGAAAACATGCAACAGTGGATACATTTTGATTTCTGCAACAACCATGAAGTCAGCTATGGAAACTACAGAAGCATTACAGGATTATTCTGTTTTATATCAGGGTACATGTATTTGGCGACATGCCTATGAACATTTTAAGGAAAATACATTCAAACTATTCAGAGGTATTTCAAAATGTGGATGGTAGCTCAAAATGAGGGCAGTATGTGTTATTTGAACTGGAGTTGGCAAGAAAATCATCTGCTGTTGTGTGCTAAACCACAAGTTCCTGTTAGCTGGGCTAACGTCTGGCTGTGCTTCTAAACAGTCTAGAGTCCGTCTAATTTGCTCTCTCAAAAATGGGTTCTTATGGTCAACACGTGTGTATCCCATCCCTATGTACAATGAACAAAGGTAAAACTAGCCAAATTAGAAACATGTACCAGCCCTAGCTCTTAGCCTGTTGGCGGATGTCATACAGTTGCCACCTGCGGTTTGTGACATTCTTACCGACATGATGTTCCCCAGCTGACTCTGGACCAGTTTTTGGAAATTACTTGATCCAAGATTCTCCTTCCCACGAGAAGATTTCACGAATTGCATAACCACTGTCTTTATAGCAGCCTCCATCTCTAGACCTAGGAGGGAGTAGAACAAAGAAGCTGAATGTTTAATAAGATCTGAAGGTATTATATTTACTCTTTTAATGTAAAAGATTAAATTGTGTTCATTTTTCTGCATTTTACATTTTACAAGGTGTTCTACAAATAAAAAAAAAGCAAACATGAATCTCTATTTTGGTACTTGATTTAATCTTACATTTCTAAATTAGACAATGTCATGCACTTCGAATCAGCAGTGAATAACATCACTTTTGGCGTCCCACTCAATAAAAAAATTAAGGCCATGACCACTTTTTTTTTGGTACATATTTCAGAAACAGAAGAAAGAAGTTGAAGGTTTTGCACAAGGCCCATTTGTCATCATAATGACATTAACCCTTTGAAGTATTAAGCATCTCTGAGATTTCTGTTTCTCTTAAATCTACTGATTGCGGAAGGGGTGTTTCTTCTGGGTCACAACACTAGAGTTGATCGGTCGTCTTGGTTAAATACACCAAGGACCTTGTGAGTGTTAGAAGATGCAAAAATTCTAATATTTAGAGAGCTGTGGCCTGGCAGGAGGCCAGTTCCACATCCCTGTGTTAGAGGCTGATTCAATGACTGGTGTTTCCTTTTTTTTCCATGTGATTTATTCAATGAAAAACTATCGCCAGTGAAACAGAGCTCAGTATGGGCTTATGTGATTGAAGAACAGTTCAGAACTAGGGCAAGCACAGGAAGGGGTAGACTCTGGAGAACGAGTGACCGGAGGAGTGTAGTGATGTTAGAATAGTTAAGAAGCATGAAGGAGGGAGGAGAAATGCACAGGGCTGGAGAGTCTATACTTCAAGACAATGAAACTTGTGATCTTTGACGGATATACGATCTGGTCAAGCTACCAGCAGGCTCCAAGCTCACATTACCTGAGGGATTGCCTGCTGCCTGTCTGTTACTCTCTCTATCTTCTGATGAAACGTCCATGTTTGTTTTTATAGTGTCAAGGCATACAGGACCCTAAAGAAACCTTTATTTACTTTTATTTATTCAATAAGTCAAAATGGTCTTTAAGATCAAATGATTACTTTTTCAACACACAGTGGCGCTTGTTTGTGAATTTTCTAATTTCTGCATAAATTTTACTTAGAAATGTCACCAAATAAAATAAAATAATTAAAAAAGATAACAATATTAGCCGTTATTTATATATATATATGATAGGTAATTTATGTAATAAACCAATTATTTCAGTATTTAGTGTTCATAATTTGTCTTTTTTACTGTCTCCATTCTTTTCATATGATTTGCTTTCAGGCCTTTTTTTTTGACACCTCCAAAATTCAGTTTTAGAACCTGGTTGCATTTTATTTTCCTCCCAAACACATTCAGCTGTTTCTCTAATTCATCTTTTGGACATCTCCACATCGTTTTAGACCCATATTTATGAGTGCTTTTACCACAACGTAAGGACTGACAGAAATGTGGATTATTTTTTTTTTAGATAGGAAAGATAGGATTTCTTTGATGCAAATTTAATGTGCATTAAACATATGCAGGTGTCCAGGAACTTGTAATAAAGGCAGATGGAGGACACATTTCATATTTTGACATAGGGTTTCTGCTGGTTTTTTGACCTTGAATCAGACCTTTTGGTTGTAAATTTGAATAACAATTATTAAATTAAAAGTGATCTACATTGTGTTCGTTTGCAGACACCTCTTTGAAGACCAGCACACACCCACTATTGCAAACACACACACAGAGTTATGAAGGTGCTCGATTTCATATTCTTATAACACCCATCTAATATTTGAGCCTACCAAATAATTCATGATCCAATTTGGATTTCCTTCAAGTGACATTTAACTGGCTAATCCATGGAAGATTAGCAGACGGCTTTAAAGACACAGCGTGCCGCTGCATAAATGAGTGGAATACTGTTAGGACAACACACACACACACACACATGCATGCATAATGCAGTTCAGCTATAGGATAACATTCTTCAAAATAATGAAATTTTAAAAAAGCACAGCAAATATGGAGAAATATTCTGTAAAAATTACTAATGATGATCAAAATGATGATATTCAGTATTCTCCTGATGATTTTAAAATATATACTCCATTTGAGCACTGTACTGTCTTTTTACTGAGTGTCACATTTCTTTATATCATCATTAACATATACAATAAATATGATACGTGATCCCAGTTTATTGTTGGGATTATAACTGTAAATATTTGCAATAAATTTGCAGGTAGACTGTATCAGTAGGATGTGTTTCCACAATTGTGCTCGGTAATATACAGAGTTTATGGAAGCCACTTGATAAATTCAGCTACTATTAGGTGCACCCATTACTGAGACAAGCATTCCATTCAATACAGTTGTGTAACGTCCAATGAAAATCACTGAGCAGCTGCAAATGCGCCTGAGGTCATCAAGCTCAATGGCAAAGGTCAGCTGGAGGGCTATAAAGCCCTATAAAAAGCACTAAAAAACGTTCTATTGAGCACTCCATCCAATTAAATTGGGATGAGTCAGAGTGGTGTTTGTGGTAACTGACGTCATTTATGTTTATGTAGTCGAATGCAATCAACTCACACAAGTGTTCCAACATGCTGGGACAAGCCTTTGCTGAACATGATCTTTACATACTATTACAACATAGTAACTCATTAATTTATCACATAGTGTACAACGACTGGATGGTCATACTGTGTATTAACCAGTAACCACCCTATCCCTAATTTTCAATGGTGAGTAATTCCATATCCATATTAACACCAGCTCATGTGCGCTGAGGCTTGACTGGACAGCACGCAAGTGTGTCGCAGGGCGGGGAGTAATGTAATATTATAGGAAAATTTGTTTGGGCTAAATCTTCCATCTGACAGACGTCACACTCCAAAACACACACCACACCACCCTGTTAACATTAGCACAGTACACCAGTGACCACACACCTGCCAATTACCACAGTACCTCTCTATTAACCTAATTACAGAGAGCGAGAGAGAGAGAGAGAGAGAGAGAGAGAGAGAAAAGAAACTGGAAGGCTAGATTTCTCACACACTTTGGCAAATTTTAATATTATTTATTTGCTTAATTTAATATATTGGGTTGAAAAGGGAATAAAAATGCGTAAAATATACACAGTAGTGTTTCCCTATACATGAAATGTTGACTTATTTTAATATGAATAAGTCACATTACCATTACAAACACTGCTAATACACAACTGCATGGAGTCCCTGGGTGCCCATCGTCAAAACACATTTATAAAGCCATATGTGAACAAACCCAATGAAGACAACAGAACCCTGCATATTTAAATACACTATTCCAGTTCAACTGCTCAATTTGACAAGCAAAACTGCTGCCATTTTAGTACCCCGTCAGGGCCTGTGCGTTTTCTAGAGTCTGTGTTAACGTCTGCTGGTTGTTGTGAAGTAAAACACCGTTAGTGTTAGCAGATAGTATAAGTGCTTTTTGATTTTGTGTTCTCCCTGGCACCATTCTGCTCAGGCACTGTGGCTGGCAGCCCACAGGCTCGTGTGTGGGCTTACTGCTCACTAGAGTTTGTGTGTGCTCACTGCTCACTGGAGTGTGTTTATTGGACACACAATTCTATGCTGAAGTTAAGTTGAATTGGCTAATGCCAATAGCGGAATTTTATACGCATTGTCTACGTATTTCAGTGTAAATGACGTGAATTTAACCAAAACACTAAATAGAATCTGTCAATCATGACACAACATTAACCACTAGATCATGGTTTTATTCCATTATTTATTTAGTTTTTTAATGCCATTGCTATCTTACACACTGGGGAAATATGTGGCCAATGCAAAATGCCATAAGAATCTTATTTTCACTTCTAAAAACAACACGTCGTTTGACCTGAGGACATTAAATCATTTGCATATTCTGTGGAAAAAATTATATTCAAAATGTGCTTACTGAACAACACTAGGTAGATTTTTTACTCTGTCTTTGCTACTCTAGGCTCTGCACCGCAGAAACCACACTATGTACATTTTGTAGAAGGGTAAGAACCATTCCTGGGCTCATTTCTCTTGAAAACGAAGAAAAAAAAAGATACAGCAACTTTTCCTGTGTCTGATTTTGTTGTTCTGTAGAAGACCCTAGAAACACATTAATAAGATCTCCTCTGTTCTCTTTCCTGTGCCTACGACTGTATCTCGTGCGCTGTGTGGGAGGGGAACTATAGATGATTTATTAAGCGTACACGGTGTTCAGTGTCACCTTCAAATGAGATGCGGATAATTAGCAAGAAAACGGAAAGAGAGACGGGGGCCAGACAATCAGGGTGATTGATTATTGCTGCGAGTGATTAGCATCAGGGCTAGGGGACCCAAACAAACCATCGTATAATGAGGTGCTGTGTAACCCAGACACTAAGTGGCACCCATTGACAGTCATGCGTCAGCCTTGAGTGAGGGTGGATTATACACAAAGCATTTAACATCATATTTTGGTTTGATTTATTTAAAAAAACAAAAACACAACCAGCCAAAACGTTAAAGGATTTGATGCTTTGAGCCACGTGAATATTAATGAGGTCACTAATGTTGTATGACTAGTTCTGGACCACAAACACCACTTCACACAACTCACCTGTGTTCCAGTTTTCCACTTTTCCACCACCTAATGCCTGGAGGGACTTTATATCTCTCGCTCACGCATGTGACTTTAGATGCAGCTGAATTCACTCATTATAAGGAGCTTCTAGAAATACTTGGCCATACAGCGTAACTTACTGGCAGAAAGGATGTTGGGATGGTGAGTAATTGATTCCAGATGCATTTGCAGGCCATCTAGTGGTTGATTTCATGTGAGGGGCTAGAGTCAACTTGCAGATATTTACCTCTAGATGTCGCAACAACTCACTGGTGTATTATCTAAAGAAGATAAGGAGGTTACACCCTCCCCTCCAGTAATTTATAATCCAGCCCTTTAACTTATGAGTCACATAAGATGTAAATTTGATATTTGGACTGTAATCTAATAAAATGCATCAACATTATATTGGTCTTACACAAACATATATCTGTAATATGTTCCTGAATGGTCAGTGGAGCTGAGGAAATGGACAGTGAATGTAGAAACAAGGCGTTGGTCACAAAGTTATGGCCATACACTTCCACACACACACTAAACGGTCACTGGGTTAGGAACACCTACATTATATCTCCACTCACTGACCATTTTATCAGCTCCACTGACCTTACAGGAGCACTTTGTAGTTCTACAATTACAGACTGTGGTCTACCTGTTGCTCTGCATACTTTCTTACCCCTATCGGGACCCCTACAAGACCACCACAGACCAGGTAGGATTAGGCTGGTGGATCATACTCAGCTGTGTGTGTTGTGCTGGTGCAAGTGGATCAGACACAGCATCACTGCTAGAGCTTTTAGAGACTTTGGTGTCACTGCTGAACTAAGAATAGCCCACCGACCCAAAAATATCCAGCCGACAGCATCCTGTGTCCTCTGATGAAAGACTAGAGTACGACAAACACGCGGATGAACGTGGTCAAACCTTCACAGCAATATTTGAAAATCTAGTGTTACAATCTAGTGTTAATCACATTCGGGTGTCCACAAACTTTTGACCAAAGTGTAGACCCGAGTTTTCCTCTACCCACTTTTACCCACTGACTGTCATTTCCTTGATTAGGAGTTCTCGGGTCAATAATTTAATTGAACTAAGCATCAAGGACCTTAAATGTTATTACAGTAGACGAATGGTGAATAACTAAGAGTAACTGATGTCATCTCATAGTGCATCTGTCAGCATCTTATTTCCAGTTAAGGGAAGCTTAGACTTCAAACATCTTCAATTACATTTCAAGGATGACATAAAATGAAATATACAACTCTAGCAATATTCTTCTTGACCTGCTACTCAATTACATCTGACCTTATTTTATTTACTGAGAATATAATAAAATGCTGATGGCAAGTCTTCTGACTTCACTGTTTCTAATCACACACTAATTATCTGCAAGTGTTTAGTGCAATTCCAGAAATTACTTCCATCTAACCCCATAATTATCCCACTTTTTGCAACGGTAATGCATTTTGTTAACACATAGTTACATTATATGCACAAAGGCAACCTTCATTTATTTAACCCTCTAAGATCTAAGGACTTTTCTCAATGTGTATATATCGTCTTAACTCTTTGATATCCTTATGTTGCTAATCTGATATCCTAATCTGTAATATTACTTTAAAATAATCTTTATTTCTCTTGTTGAACATTTTTTATTCAAGTGTGTCTCTACTATAAGAAGTGGGACTCCTAAAAATCATGCATCAACTTGCTACTCATTTCTCTAAGTACAAATAAAGGAGTGAACGGTGAAGTAAGCAAAGGAGTGCGAGTCAGTGGAAGTTGCACTACCTGTTTCTCCAGGTTAATCTCTCAGAGTTTTAATAAAGCTCTAGTCTGTGTGAAAGCCTTCCGGCGTTAATGTGACTAACACCGGAATGCTGTTACAGTGTTCCTTCTTTCAGGAAACCTTCCTAGTCTGTTGAACACTTTCCAAATGTGGGCAACTGTAAACAAAGTCAGACAACAGTGATTTATACAAAAGTACACTTATCACAGTCCTACTACTTCTTTACCTGTGTTCACTTACAGACCTTGTGTTACTGAAATATCCTCAGTTTTTGGTAAATAAGTGTCTGATGTTGGTAAGAAACTACTGTAAAACAGTGACAGTTAAAGTATGGACTGTAAAAGTGTACAATGCAAAAACTGCCTGTTTTGAATACTCTTTTTGTGATGTCACAAAAGCAACATATTTAGCCCATTAAGAAGTTTACACCCAACCATTAACGCTGACTTTTATAAGGAATATTTCAGTTCACACTGGTTTTAAAATGAGGCGCACAACAAGGCAGCCCAGTATTTTTGTAATTAATAGATTAAAACATGATTGTTTCTAATACACAAATGAAAAGTGGATTTCAGGAATAAAAGTTAAAAAAAAAAGGGTAGGGAGCCATTTAAAGGGGAAATTCCAGTCATTCACATGGGTCTGGTGTTGGTGATAAGAACCAAAAGAGCTCATTATAAAACACAAATAGCCATTTTGTTGTTATCTTCCCAAATTACCACAAAACCCGTGTGTGTGATTTTTATACGTTAATAATTATATATTAAACCCTGCAAGGACATGTTTTTTTTCACCACTGCTCTGCAAGTTTCTCTTTAATGGAACACTTTACACCTTTCATGACCCTGTTTACATCTTAACCAGTTTATGATGCAGAAATTTAAAAAATGTGTGGCATTTCCCCTGAAGCCACGATAGCTGTTACAATGGAAAGGTTTGGAATGTGTGTTTGTGTGTGGGCTGTGGGGTCTGGTCTTCATTACGAAATTACTCAGAGAAGCAGTTACAGTGTAGATACAGTTGAACAGGTTGTTTAGAGAACGAGATTGCAGAGCTGACATGGGCGGTTTCTTCAGTTTATCCTGCGATTCCTTACAGAAAATATTTTTAATGAAAATAAATGCAGATTTTGAAATATTCAATGATGCCCCAAGATGCTAATATTGAAAGGTTTTTTTTTACTTGTAAACATGTCCTTGGTGTGTTTTTATACTCTGACATATCACGCACAAACCAAGCAGACAACACCATGGCTGAGCATTTCTGCTTTAAAAGCAGTGTTTCAAGGGAAAAACAGATTCACACAGCCAGGGTTTCTTACCTCATAAACCTAACGATCCAATCTCATTCACTTGCAGGGTGGGGCATACAACCTGCAGGCGAGTGACAAAGGGACATGTGGAGGTTGGGACTAAATATATTTTCTAAACCTGCACATACTGAAAAAAATAGTTTAGTTACATCTAATCCACTTTTAAAGCCGTACCATTTTTTTCTTTGAAATTCTTAAAGGAATGTCTTGGTTTAGACTTTCCTTTAATGACCAGAATGGAACTTTTAATGGAGGGAATAATGTATTAAACTGAGGAAATCTCATTTTCTCTTTGACCTTTTTTGGACCACTGTAGGTTTGCAGAATATCGAGAAGGCATTAAGATTATTATCGCTCAGAGTTGGATTGAGAAAATGGTATCGCCCAGCCCTTCTGTTCACAATTAAGAGAAAATCCCCTTCGAGGCTGCCTCTAAAATGTGGATCGTTTACACTTTTCTACCACCACGGCAAGTGTAGGAAAACCTCTTTAGAAGTAGAGGAAGAATAAATAAAATGTTTTAAATTAGTAAACAGCAGGTTTCTGGTTTCTCCTTCAAGTGATTACTGAGAAACCGGAGCTGAAGGAGAATAATGACATTAACAAGTTACAGCCTCTCGTAAAAGGAATGAAATATTGACGAGAATGGGCCCAGAGGTTAAACTAAAACCTTGCTTTCTTTTCTGAGGAGACTTTTTTTGCGAGAGTGTGTGCAGAGTCCATTTTAGCGTGAAGAAACCAGAGCAGCGCGAGCCAGAGCTAATGATTTGGTTTTAACAACAAACTAGAAAAAACAAAATGGTCACTCACCGTTAAGTTTGTGAGAAAAATACTCTTCGGTTGAACGTTTACTGCTTCTTTTCCTGCCTCGGCTTCCAACTGCAAGTCGATACAACGCCCATCCACGTCTTCCCAACTTTTTTTTGTCTACTTTTTGTTAAATCACGGGGCGTGTAGAAGAGGAGGAGAAACAGAAAAAGAGGGCATGAAGGAGGGAGTGCTGTGGATATACTCTGAGGCTTTGAGGTGTCAAATTGCACTAATAAAACATTTTTTTTCATATTTAAAGAGAAATATCACTACGTTTTCAAATTGTTCCATAACTCAGTCGATATAAACAAGGTCATGTCCTGAGGTCTGAAGTAAAATGGCTAAGTGTCTAGAGACTTACACACGTTTCTTCACTGTGACACTTTCCTTGAAAATAAATAGTTATGCGACATAAATATAACGGATTTTCTTTTTATTTACAGACCTCAGGGGAGAAAATAGCCTGTATAATAGTGTATATTGTTGTGTATTAAAGTGGAACTCTCAGCAAATTTCAGAAACTAATTTTATTTACAGTAGTAATGGGAACAAAGCATCACTGTGTACATTGTATGTACCATTCAAAATTACAGTTCAACTTGTTTTGAACGTCTTACATTGTGTTAATAATGTTAAAATAGCGATGTTTTGGGGACTATTTTCCCTCATGTGACCTTGCATTACGTACCAGCTTCTCATAAATCAATACAAATAAGTATCATTTAGGCTATAATCTATAAAATACTATATGAGTTATAAGTAGTACTTGCTGAAGACACACACACACACAAATAAAATTCATTCATTGTCTGAAACTGTTTGTCCAGTACAGGGTCATGGTGGGTCTGGGGCCTACCCGGAATCACTGGGCACAAGGCAGGAACACACCCTGTCCTTCACAGGGCGACACACTCACATATTAACTCACACCTATGGAGACTTTTGAGTAGCCCATCCACCTACCAATGTGTTTTTGGACTGTAGGAGTAGACTGGAGAAAACCCACGCAGACACAGGGAGAACACACCACACTCCTCACAGACAGTCACCCGGAGGAAACCCACGCAGACACAGGGAGAACACACCACACTCCTCACAGACAGTCATCCGGAGGAAACACACACAGACACAGGGAGAACACACCACACTCCTCACAGACAGTCACCCGGAGGAAACCCACACAGACACAGGGAGAACACACCACACTCCTCACAGACAGTCACCCGGAGGAAACCCATGCGGATACAGGGAGAACACACCACACTCCTCACAGACAGTCACCTGGAGGAAACCCACGCAGACACAGGGAGAACACACCACACTTCTCACAGACAGTCACCCGGAGCGGGACTCAAACCCACAACCTCCAGGACCCTAGAGTTGTGACTGCGACACATACCTGCTGCGCCACCGTGCCGCCCCACAAATAAAATAATAATAATAAAAATTATTATTCTCCCTGAATAAGTTGATCTGAGTTGATTTTTCTGTTGAAATTCACATACTGTGTCCCACCTGTGGCATTGTCAGCAAGTTGATTTGCTTTTTTTATTGGACAGAGGGACTTACAATAAAAAGAAAGCATATGCCTTATTTTACAAATAATTTTTTTTTCAACCAGTGACCTGTCTCTTCTTCCCTTATAATGTATTGGATTACGGACACGGCTAATATCTTAGGAAACAAATTTCATGTAATCCTTTTCTGTCAAGGAGCTTTAAGAGGTATTAAAATCTTTGGACACCTGGTTTCCCTTAAAACCACCGTGGACAACTTTGATTCTGTAGATTTCTGTTGAACTAAGCATCAAATTTCATATCACAACTCTCGAGTGCCTTTGTTTACACCATATCCATTTGATTATACATTTCTGAGGAATGTGTGGAACTCCTTTTAAAGGATAACCGATATTTCTCCAGAGCTTTAACGTACAGACCTAAGCTGCAGCTCTAAATTCCACGCCTGAGTTATATGTGTTTGGCAAGTGGGAACATGAAAGTGTGTAGATGACACAAAAGGAGTCCATTCACTACTGTGAAATCATCATTGCTGGAACCACACCTTGTGTTTCACCAAGTGGTTTCTCAATTGTCGTTTCCACCCACAGCTTGACAGGATCATTTTTATTAGGATTAGGAGGACAAATATGGCGATAGTGGGGTCGACACTGAATGAGAACAACAATTCTATATTCATAGGGCATTACTCATTTTACATTTTTGGCACCCCTGATAATATGCGATTGGTTGTTTTTCCAAGGACACATCCTATACAGAGAACACACTGCTGTGTATTTGGGTAACAAAAATATGGCCTGTGCCTGTAACACAGGAAATGAATAGAAATTGTGCACTAAATTTGGCAGAAAATGCCATGATAAGTTCATTCCCTGTAAAAGAAATGTGAATGTATTTTTTTCGGAAATCAGTAAAGCATGTCATTTGGCCAGGGGTCCACAAACTTTAGCACGCCACAACATATATATATGTTCATATCTGCCTCCTCACTCCCATATGGGAAAATACTGAAGACATAGAGCAGTCACAGTCTCTAGAATATTCAGCATGCCACAGTACACTTTGCTCGGACATGTGCGTTCCAATTAATGAGACAATTGCCTACAGACAGAGTCAGCCGCTTCAGCTGTGGCCTTCTTTTCTGAGTTAAAGAACAGCTCGGACTACACTACTCTGCAAGTTCTTTCGGCAGTGTACATGGCACATTGTGTTTTGAATAGTACTGTATTATGGCCAAAGTGTTATAAAGGAGAATGGGGTTAAATTAAGGGTCAGTGGAGGGAACGCTCACAGAAAATTAAATAAATAAAAGAAAAAGTAAAATAAAAAAAAATTGCACACTTGTCCAGCTTCCATCCATTTTTCTCAAGAGGCAATTTTTAATAACAATTTGTAACAAGAATGTTGTAATATTTCGCTACCACTACCAAACTGATATTTCATGATTCTATCTTAAGACATCTTTATTATAAAGTCATTATTTTAAAAATCAACTCCTAACCTCATTATTACGATATAGTCATTGTTATAAGATGCTAAATCATTATTAAGGAAATGTAAGTCATTGATACTCCCTCAGAAAACCCTCAAGGTACGTTTAGTTAGGGAACTTATCTAAATTAATTTTGGATTTTTACGTTGAATTGATTTAATGTTCATCTCCTTCCGGAGAAGAGAATGTAATGTCCTTGTAGGGAACACAACTGGGTTTTAAAACCACTGTTGTACCTTTAAAGGTACATTAATTTAGTGAAGAATACTGTACCTCTGTGAGTGTAGGATGTTTGAGATTTTATTTTGAGTGTATGTTAAAACACTCACAGATTAAATATATTAAAGAAATGACAAGGAGAGATGTTGAAAATTCCTGTTAGTTAGCAGAAATGGCCAATTAATATCTTAATACTTGATTTCAAAGCCAAAACCAAGACATGCTAACTTGCTAACATGAAGTAAATATAGCTAGGTATATGCCCTGATGTCTACTGAGCTGTTAGGCACATTGCTTGGAGGTTAGCACTAGCTCCTCCTGTGAACTGACATCATCTACTTGTTAAAGCCACCATGTTGGTTTGCCAGTTGACCAATAAACTTCCAATATTCCTGGAAGCTCAGCTCTCCGTCATGGTTTTCGTCTAAAGGGTCCATGAGTTGCTCAATGGCTGCTGAGTCACTTGAATCCTGCAGGTAGAAAAAAACACACACACAAAGTAAAACATACAATTAGAAAACTTACTCTTACTCCAGCTAAGACCAATTGTACTGTGTGTGGGGCGAGGTTTAACTGATTCATCAATGGAAACATTCAAGTTGTTTCATGTTTCTCTTCTGCGAGAGTTGAAAAAAGCAAAAATGTCCCAAAACCACTCCCTAAGATCCACTGTATTTTCTGTAAAGGAATCAAGGCAATGGAACTGTACATTGACCTCTAGTGGACAGAAGCGAGGATTACAAGCTGTCATTTATTTTGAATCAGTTCAGTCCCTTTATCCTTTATATCATTATAAAGTTTACTGGTGTCCAAATGTATATACAGCTCTCTGTAATAATAGGGAGTTGATCCCCTTTTGCTACCTTGAGTACTGGCTTTTCTATGAAGGCTTCACACTAGATCTTTGACTAGTTCTGTGGGTATTTGATGGCATTAGTAACATCAGGTACTAATATTGGATGATTAGTTTTCCCAAATATATTGGATACAGCTCCATAATATATCACAGAGTGCAGTTCCTAAGCTCCAATCCAATGGCGTTCCTACCAGCACATGACGTAGGGGACGGCAACTTTAGACACATGTTTAGACAGTGGTCACCAGAGTGTCCATTGTTGTTCCATGCTTTCTATGGAAATTATACAAGCTGTGTCCATGTCTGTGTCCACGATGGGTGCATCTTAAAGTAGATTAATTCACTGATTACACTAAACAATCACTAGATTAGGAACACCTACCTTGTTTCTACATTAACTGTCCGTTTTATCAGCTCCACTGACCACACTAACTGGTGGTGGTGTTTTAGTGTGTATTGCACTGGTACAAGTGGATCAGATACAGCAGTGCCGCTTCAAATCATACCTGCTCTGTAGTGGTCTTGTGGGGGTCCTGACCATTGAAAGGTGAAATGGATATAAGAATGAATGCTGAGAAACAGGCGGACTACAGTCTGTAATTGTAGAACTACAAAATGCTCCTGTACGGCGAGTGGAGCTCATAAAATGGACAATGACTGTGGATACAAGGTAGGGGTTCCTAATCCAGTGATCGTTTAGTGTATACGTGTTGAGCTACATTCATTCATTCATTATCTGTAACCACTTATCCAATTCAGGGTCACGGTGGGTCCAGAGCCCAACCATTGGGCACAAGGCAGGAACACACCCCGGAGGGGCCAGTCCTTCACAAGGCACACACACATTCACACCTATGGACACTTTTTGAGTCGCCAATCCACCTACTAACGTGGGTTTTTGGACTGTGGGAGGAAACCGGAGCACCCGGAGGAAACCCATGCGGACACGGGAAGAACACACCAACTCCTCATAGACAGTCACCCGGAGCGGGAATCGAACCCACAACCTCCAGGTCCCTGGAGCTGTGTGACTCCGACACTAACCTGCTGCGCCACCGTGCCGCCCTGTTGAACTACAATGCAGCTTTACTTTAAAACACTTTCAGCAACAAAACTGAATCAAAAGAGGAGTGAATGTACCTTGACATAGTTCGGTAGCTGGGAGGTCAGAAGGTCCTGGAACTCATTTTTGCTCAGCGTGTCTGCAGAACCTTCTCTTCCAGCAAATGCTTTAAACTGAGACACCAGCGTGTTGATGGCGGCCTCCATTGAAGAGAAGACACACAGCGAGCTGTGATGTCACTGAAAAGAGTTTTACGATGAACAAAAGAAATAGCTTTTATATAATATAACACAAATATCCCTTACACAAGGTTGGCAAGGTGGGAGGGTGAGGACTAACTCATGCGTGCTCTGGGACACGTAAACCCATCCTATCACAGTTTTTGAACTGCTACTGATATTGCCATTATTTCTGGGACAATACATTGACCACTAAAATAGCTATCGTGACAGACCTACAGCAATCGAGCTTAGCACACATAGAGGAGAGCACTAACTGCTAGCTCATTATTGTAGGCTAACAGACACCTACACTGTTTAGCATTTCACAGAGTGATCCTACCATCTCAGAGAGGTGAGGCGACAGTTGTGTCATCGCTGTGGATCAAACTTCCAACATCCCAGTTTTAGTTTGAGGTGCAAAAGCCATTAAAAAACAAGGATGAATCATTCTTACCAGAAGACGAGGTGTAGCAGGTAAACAGCACGTACAGCAGTAGTTTTGAATGAATGAATCTCACGCTTCTGCCTTCTTCTTCCTTTTATGTTCCATCATTTTTTTCCAGTGTGTGAGGTCAGGAAATAAATCATTGACTGTGATATGTCCACCGTGGTCACGTTCACACTCTGCCCAGAGATTGCTTAAGATTTCCATGACATGATGCTGAAGGAAAATATGTCAAAAACCTCCAGCCAAGAGTCCAGCAGCAAATGACCAGCAGTGTCTTCTTGCTTTAAATAATGCACTAAAAATAATGACCTAAGCAATACTTGCTAAGCAAAACAATTTCTGACAGTTTCATGTTCACCCAGTGGACAAGGACAACGGTATCGTAGGGTGAAGTTAGCAGAACTAAAAATATACACCTTCACAATAATTTTTACATTTTTGCTGAAGAGCCAACTACTACCTCAGCCCTGTACATGATAAATATGGCATTCACCTGTCAATGTTTTTAGCATATTAACATATTTATGAGAGTGTAGCATAACATATATTGCACTATTTATATTTTATAAATCATATTTATATATAATAAACTGTAATTGTGCATAAAAAATGTGCAAATAAAATGTTTGTTCTGTGTCATTTCACTAGTGGTACCTATCAGTAAATGTCATTATAGTTTAACTTTGAAAAATACTAAATAAAAGGCAATTATATTTATTCACCTTTCAGAAATAAAAGCCATTACACAGCTTGGTGTTCCAAAAGTTTACAGAAGAAGTCAAATACAAATATATTTTTGCAATTCCTTAATGGACAAAGGGGAGCCAAATATTGCTGGAAGAAACCAATATAAATATAAAAATACATATATATTATACTGTCGCAGTCACACAGCACCAAGTCCCACTCCAGGTGACTGTCTGTGAGGAGTGTGGTGTGTTCTCTCTGTGGGTTTCCTCCCCTGTTCCCAAAACACATGTTGGTAGGTGGATTGCCGACTCAAGAAGTGTCCATAGTTGTGAGTGTGTGTTGCCCTGTGAAGGACTGGCGTCCCCTCCAGGGTGTGATCCTGCCTTGAGCCCAATGATTTCAGGTAGGCTCCGGATAAGGATAAGTGGTCACAGATAATGAATGAATGATATATATTATACTTCTGTTTGAATTATTTAATAATATTTTAAGTGTGTACATTAATCCACTTTGAATTTAAACAGTCTCCTTTGACTACTTTGAATACTAACTCATCAGCATAAATAAAGGCAATCTGAAAACAGAAGGAACGGTTCCACAGAGAACAGTGAGGAAGGAACTGCACCCCAGTCAACTCTGTTCCTACACCCCACACAAAAACATACTGCTTGAAAATAAACACAGAGGGGCACACCTAATATTTGCATCACTCAGCCACATCAGAAATCTCTTTAAAAAAATGAATCTAATTACTTCACACAGATGATACAAAAATAAACCCATTTTTCAATTATGTAATTTGTTGCGTTTGAATCCAAAAAAATACCTACTTCTTCTCTGACACTGAATTTGACAGAACACAGACATTTCAGAAACACAGCAATCCCAAACCTACAGTAAAAATAACAACACCTGGTTTCTAAAAAGCGAAGGTGCATGGCCTTTGCCAAACCCCTGACATTTGTGTAGAATACTGGAAAGGAAAATCTGCCAGAGGAACCAGCGCAATCTTGGAAGAGTCTGCTGAGAAAACAGGGCCAAAAATCAACCACAACGCTAAAAAAAGCTAATTAGATGTTCCCATACATGACTCAGTGCTCTTAAGGCCAACAGCACCATCCTTTTACTATTAATGTCTGATGTCTGAACACTTGCTTTTAAACACATGCATGTTCTCATTTATATATAAAACACTGGTGAACAAGGGCTGTTATCTGAATCACTGAGAATTAGATATATGCACTGGAAAAAAATAATTATATTAATAAACCCAAGCCATAATGCCTTAAAACCTCTTTACCCTAAAACACATCAAAATGAATAGCATTCTAAAAGACCATTTTAGACCAGGAAATATGAGAAGAATATAAATAGACATATAAATCATGCTGCATCGGATTTGAGAGAAACTAACATATGGGTGGAATTTAAATAATAATTTTTAGACCTTCAAAATTTGTGGTCACAAAATGACTATATTTTCATACTGGTCAGACTCAGCTAAATATGTTGTTTCCTAAGAACAGCCTGAAATGTCCACTGCATTCCTGTTCTTCATATAATTACAGAAAGCTTACATCCAGTTCTTGTTGCTGTTGCTCTAAATTTGGTAACGTCACTCAGGGAGCATCCTGGACAAGAGAAGAACATAAAGTCTTAGATAAACAGCTGAACAAAAAGGCAAAACAGGAGCAGAGGTGCAACTTTCACAGATCCCTGCACCACTTCCAAAAACGTAATGTTTACTCGGTCAGTACACTTGTTCAGTTGATGATTAAGCCACAACAGCCTTTGTAACATTACTATAATATGCACTCCTGCTAACATTAGGAAAGCAGAGGTGTAGAGGCTAGTGAGGGTTTAAGATGTTCCTTCAACTTCATGATTTTTATTGTATCCATTCCTAGGTCTATTTTATTTTATTTTTTTACCATGATGATGTTCCTTCTCAGGCACTCCCAGAAATGCTCTTGCTTTACAAGCTCCTTTGGCCACTTCAGATATGTACGATATTTCACCACAGTCACCAACCTGAACAGCAAACAAAGAAGACGTCCAAACGTTTGATCAGCGGTTCTCAAAATGTGGTGAGAGTGTGTACCACCGGTGGTATGTGAGTCATCCTAAAGGTGGTACACCAGATGATATCAGAAAATATAACACATTCACTAAAAAAGGTTTTTATAATTCTGTTTAAATAAAATGAATTTGTGTTTTACATAAAAAAAATTAAGTATCCACATCCATAATAAAGAATATGGCCGCCCCAGTTTCCAAATCCCAAGAATCCCATCTTACAGTTCTAGCTTGTGGATTGCAAAAGCCGATAAGCCAAACAAAATGGGTAAAGTTCTTATACATATGTATGCATTTGTAGTTAGTGAGTGTGTGCAGTGTGTGTTGCTGGGATATTATCGGTGGTCCAACTGCATTAGATTATTGACTCGAAAATTAAACTGCTTTCCCTTAAACTTCTAACTGCATTTTTGGAAGGTGTTATGACTAAACACAGGAGCTAAATGTAAAACGGTAATGTTTACCGGTGGTAAGCGCTGAGCTCAAAGGGGGAAATGTGCTCAAGGAAGATGAGAATGAGATGATGCTGCTGTTCTTCTAGGAGTCGAGACATCGCCACTTGCATCTCCAGATTGCACCAGTCACTGTGCAGATAGCGACGACTCAACACACACACAGTATGCCTGCTGCTGTAAATACTTTCGGAAATGTTGTCAACAATGCCTTTCCCCACCTAAAGACCAGGAAACAGGAAAACAAGCTTGGGCTAAAAATCAAACAGGCTAGAGTTCTCAGCTTAGTACAACATTTGTTTTTAAATACTGTCCTCTCAGTGCGCCAGACATTATACAAAATGAACCTCTTTGGATGGCTCCATTACTATCATTACAGGCTTCTTAATGCCTGGCCTACACTACAGGATTGTCACTAATTTTGAAAAAAGAGACAGTCCACATATAAAGACATTTTTCTGCGCTTGAGCGTTGTTAGTCTTCAAAGTTCCCACACTACACCATCCACCCAAAATTAAACACCACACACTTTCAGAATGCTCACGTTCCTCAAAACCTCGCATGAGTTTCTCGCAAACTGTAGGAGTAAAGATTGTCCTGGGAAGGTAATCATTTACAATCACCCTAAAATCAGGAGACATTTTGTGATTGAGCAATGGGTGCACAGGATGAGCAAATCAGGCTCTAAATCGACCTGACTGTCCTGTAGTGTGGGCCAGGCTTAAGGTTTACAAAAAAGAATTCTGTCATCTCTTTCCCTGGTCAGATGAAACCATGCTTCATTTATTTGGTTCATATAGGGTTAAGCATATTTGACATGGACCAGGCAACCATAATGACTCTAGAGTATCAGCTGTTAAATATGGTGGAGGTAGTGCGTTAATATGAGATTTTATTAGTTCAGCAAGTACAGTAATCCCTCGCTACTTCGCGGGTTTCTTCAAGGGGGCTTATGGCCGCTATATTGCAGGTATTGAGGGAAAAACTAGGAAAACCGTGAAAGATGAATAGACTAGGTGCCTAAAAATATCATGGAGTATATATATGGAGTGTAAATTAAAAGTATTTGTTTTTATTATTTACATGTATTAGACTAGACCTGTAGGTGACAAAATATATCATTTACAAGTATTTCTTACGTACAGTACATGTATTGTTCATGTCCACATCCGAGTGAAATTTACTGACGCTAAATCACAGCTTAGGAATGACTCTATTAAAGAAACTGGTAGGATATCACATGTAGTTCCAGCTGAAAAACATTATAGAATGACTGTTTAATGCAAAGGGTGGGTCGTTAACAGCACAGTGAGGGATTTAAAAGTCCAAATACTCATTAAACACATAAAAAAATATATCTTTCCTCTACTTCGCGGAAATTCTGTATTCATTCTGTATACAGGGATCACTGTATTGGGGAGATGTATTTTATAGGCAGCATCATGAATGCAAGAGTGTACACCAACATACAAAATAAAAGATTGTGAACCTCACCTCAAAGTCCCTGTGGTGCAGGCAGAGTCGAAGTCTCGGCTGACCTTGCTCCTCCAGTCTTGGAGCCAACTCTCCAAAGACCCAGGATTCATCGTGACTACTGAAGGACACAAATGCATCATATTTCATCTCCTGTTCTTCTTCTATGCCATTCTCTCTCTGTCTGACCCTTTGCCTTTTTCTCTTCCACTTCCTTCCAATCTTCCTCTCCAGGAATCCTCTCAGTTGAAAGAAGATGACCATGCAGGGCCAGTAAAGGAAGCGATAAGCAAAGGAAGCAGACACCAGTACAGCGATGGTGACGGCTGTGCCCAAATAGCAGACATACTGCACATCTGTCTGACATAGCCTTTCCATGGTGGCAAAATAATTCCGTTTCTGGTTATGCCAGATACACTGCTGGCGCCCCAAATGCATCACCTGCACTTGACGAGAGTCCTCTGCCCACTCAAGGAGCCAGTTATTTTCACATCCACAATGGAAGTCTACCCTGTCGAGCACAACGACTGCTAGAGATCTCAGAGATTCAAATATCCCGTCCACCAAAAACAGAGGGGTGCTGATGTTCAGACGGAGCAATTCTAGTGATTGCAGGTTTCGGAATATGCTTTTCGTTAGGAAATTAAGGCGGCAGTTTATCAGTTCAAGGATCTGGAGATTTGTAAGGTTCCAAAAGATAATTCCTGGATCTGGGAGTAGGGAAAGATTGAGATTGATTAGTCTGAGACGTCTCAGCTTGTGCAGTGTGCTGATGTCTGTGTAGGTGACGTAATTATCCTCAGGATTACCACTGTATTCAAAGGATTCAAGGTTTGTGAAGTATGTCCAAAAGTTGTTATGGCACATAATATCTTTGGCTTTTAGCGCTAGTTCCTGTACCTGCCTAAAGGCTGGATTATCACAGTCTACAATATTAATCACGTGCATATCATTTATGTTTAAATTAAGAACAAAGTGTTTTGTGAGGGGAGAAATATTCCCAAATACTATCATTGCTACATATGGTGAAAAATCAACGCTGAGTCTGTGGAGGTTTGGTGGAAAGCCATAAAAAATTAAGCTAAAGTGAAACTGATGGGACATCATTGTACCTAATGTCATCTCTTTCAGATGGAGCTGGTTCCTAAACGTACCACCTTCAATCTTAAAAATGTTATTGTTACTAATTAATAGGATTTCCAGATTGGGAAGAGACTCAAAATCTGAATAGTTAAGGCTCTTGAGCTTATTTAAGTCAAGTTTCAAAATGCGGAGCTTTGGCAAACCATTCAGGGCACTTGGGAGCAAAGTTTCAATGAAATTGTTGGTGAGGACAAGTTGTTCAAGTATGGGCATACAGATAAACTGGTTGGACTTGATGTCAGTGAGTGAGTTGTTCTCCAGATTCAAACTGGTGATGTTCCAGATGGTACCATTAACACTACTGCAAAATGATGCATCTTTCAAATCCATGTTCGTCATTGCTAATGATTTTATAAGCGTTAAACGCTCCCAAAATCCAAAATCGATCCATTGTATCCTCGACCGCTGTATGTTTAACATCTTCAAGAGCCTCCCACAGGTCTGAAAACTTTTTTCTGAGAGTGTCTTAGCTGTAATTTCATGAAGTTCAAGTGCTGCCACACTCAGAGGTGTGATCATGTGGCACAAATCCTCCAAGTCAGTGATAAGCCTTTGGAATGACAGTGAAAGTCTGGAAAGGTTCTGGAACAATCCCAGAGAACCGTTCTCAATCATCTGAATAGGATTCCCTTCTAGATTTAAGGCTGTAATTCCAGGTAGCACTGCAGACTTGGTCATACAGCTTTGATTGGATATGGCTATCATTCCGCTGTCCACCACAGACAGGAGTTGCAGATGGGACATATGATCACTGAGATGACAAAACACATCACTAAGTTCCTTCACACAAACCCCTGCTAAACTCAAGTTCACAAGCCCAGTAAAAGGATCCAAGGTTGAGCTGGCAATGTTCTTGAAATGAAAACCTGACAGTTCAAGTTCCAACAAGTGCTCCAAGCCTGCAAAAGCTCGAGGCTCCAGGGACACGTTATGACAGTTGAAGGAGACGTCAAAATCAATCTTCAGGTACTTCAAGCCAGGGAGGCCAAGGAAGGCATCTGATTCAATTCTGTCCAACTGTCCTCCGTAGACAGATAAAAACTCCAAGTAAGGCAAATGTGAGAAGGCTTTTTGTGGAATCACCTTTGCACTGTGAAAGATGCAAAGGGATCTGACCAGAGATCTAACTCCTTTCAGATCTGTGTGGAAGTCTGAGATGTTGCAGTCTGCATAAAATCCAAGCCCTGGACGAGGTTCACAAGCGATAACATCGGCTAAATCTTTAGCAAGGTGCTCCTCAAAGGTGAAACAAGGTTTAGAGAAAGTTGCAGACACAACATCAGAGAGGCTGAGACACAACAACCCGAGCACCACAAACATTTTAGATGACTTGAGAGTTATTTTCTTTTAAAAAAGCAACATCTTCTAGTTTGCGAATAGTTGGAATCTTCAAGAGATGACATTAACGGAGTAACTCACCACGGTGTAAGACAGGTACACCACCATTCCCTTCCAATCAAGCGAATAAAGACTCTGTATTATGTGACAGACTTTTCTGTTGCGGAAATCACTCATTTGTAAAGAACCCAACCCTTTCAATAAAGAGGAACAGAAAAAGAGATAGTGAACAGAAAGAGACATGGCTGTGGCTTTTCAGTAACATTTTTATGAACCTTCACAGTCACAATTTGCATTATGTGGCCAAATGTTTGTGGACAAATGCTCATCCAGTTTGTTCAATATGTGGCAGCTTGTCTACTCACAGGTACAAAAAAAAAGTATGATGATTACTTCTTCTGAGGGTTCCCTAGGCTAAGACAAAAATTAAGGGTGACAGAGCTTTGGAACAGTCTCCCTACTGAGATTTGACATGGTCCCTCGTTACTTGCGTTTAAGAAACTAGAAGCATAGCTATATTGACTGATGTGAATGCAATGGGAATCTTATGGTGTCTTGTATGATGTGAAAAATATTTTTGTGTGAAGCACTTCAGTGCAAATTTGATTGCCTTAAATGTGATATAGAAATTAATTTTACTTACATACTTTCATTCATTCATTGTAACCCATATCTAGTTCAGGGTCACGGTGGGTCCAGAGCCTACCTGGAATCATTGGGCGCAAGGTGGGAATACAACCTGGAGGGGGCACCAGTCCTTCAAAGGGCAACACACAAACATTCACACACTCACACCTACGGACACTTTGTGAGTCACCAATCCACCTACCAACGTGTGTTTTTGGACTGTGGGAGGAAAACCGGAGCACCTGGAGGAAACCCATGCAGACACAGGGAGAACACACCAAACTCCTCACAGACAGTCACCCGGAGGAAACCCACGCAGAAACAGGGAGAACACACCATACTCCTCACAGACAGTCACCCGGAGGAAACCCACGCAGAAACAGGGAGAACACACCATACTCCTCACAGACAGTCACCCGGAGGAAACCCACGCAGACACAGGGAGAACACACCACACTCTAGTTTTGTGACTGCGACACTACCTGCTGCGTCACTGTGCCGCACACTTACATATTTATACTCAGCATTTTGTTTTTCTGAAATGAACAATATTAATACTGATTTGCTACCCCCCTGTTATGCTGCAGTAACAGGTTTTCTACTGTTAAGGCTTTACCAACTCATCCCAAATGTACTGATTGAAGCTCCATTGCTTCAGAAAAATTCCATAGCGATACCACCCAGCTGGGGTAGTTTGTACCACTCTTGCTGACAGTTGTTCATTTGTGCAGCTACTCCTTCGCATCCCATGGAGATTATACAATTTGTGTGTGCACATTTAAACATCTTTGTCTACATAGGTTTATAAAACAGTGACAGAAAAATCAAACTGGTTTCATTGTAAAGCTTTGGACAGCTCCTCAGGTAAAACTGTAATTTGGTCTGTACCATAAACACATCATTTTAATAACTTTACCATCTGTGGTCATTTAAAAACAACAAAGAACACAACAATGAGGCCCTGACAGTCCAAAAAGTCCAAACATTTTTAATACTTTAGACATCGTTTTTTTTTTTGTACCTCAAAGAGTTTTCAAATGATAACCATATGACTGAAACCCTACTGGACTGTCTACTATTAGTCTTCTAATGTGTATCAGTCCTGAGATGCTGCATTTTTCTCAGGGAATCCTTGAGAAAGCTCAAGGATTGAGATGTAATGTCTTGACATGCTCTAGCATCCCTGACATCGACTCTCACAATTCTACCTGGCCTCTAACTGTCCTATCCTCTCTATCATAGTGCTGCCAATAAGCAGAACATGGAGAGCCCCTAGAGAGCGTAAATCATTGGCAGCAGTCATTCTGTTGTTAATGTTTGAGAAACTGAAATGAATGAATTTTAAAAGAAGCAGACCCCTGAATACTCTAGATTCCTTGATTGCATTGTCATCGTGAAGAAGTTGCTCAAGAAAGTGGCATGCAACCGAACGCGTTCGTTTTCATCACAAGAGACTGAGAGTAATCAAACCCACATGGTTCTACTGCTGAAAACACAAACAAGAAGGAGCTGTGGCCAAGTGCATGACCTTTAATGCTGCTGCTAATCTAAATTAAACATGACAATCTCTCTCAGATCTGTCCCAGAGTCTCCTTCATTTTCTTTTGACAGTGAGTCCAATGATGTATAAGTTAGCACGACAGACTTAAGATTCTAGATGACACAAATACTTTGAATTAACATATTTGTGCAGTGCAATCTTTGCCAGTTCAAAGTTGCCTAGATTTTTTAGATTCCAAAATGCTTTCTTGCCAGCCACCATCAAAACTGAGCATGAGGCTTGAAATGTTTTGAAACCCTGCCTTATATTTGGCCCCTGTTTTTGTAACTGAGTTTCTGCCAATAAAGTTTTTTTCTTTTGACCGTTATGGACAGCCTCTGGTCATGTTTCAGTTTGAGATATGACACACACAAAAAAAAAATCTCCAAGGTTTCCGCACCCAAATACAGTCAGGAACAGCCAAATTACATAAAGTAAGAGGGAATATTAGCCCACCTCAAAGTTCTAAAGACAACTCTTATCCAATCCGCCAAATACCACAGCGTTTGTTATAACTTTCCAGCAACTACAACGGCACATCTGTCTGAAAGTAATAAACCATGCATTCTTTATAAGGACCCATTAACACAGGGGGTGGTTTTCCCAGTGTCACTGAGGATATGCTCTTCAAAAAGTGCCAAGCAACGAGAGCAGAGACATCACCAGAAATGTGGCAACACAAGTGAAAGTTTATCTTTTAATACCTTTAACATCAGAAGAAATGATGGATGAGCAGGAATCAAACCACTTTCAGCCTTATAACGTTTTACAAACTCACATCAAATAAACCACACCTTTGTTGTAAATGTGGCTTCATTAGTCCCAAAGTAAAGCATGCAATGTGTGATATTCGTGTATGAACTAAAAGAGGAACCGAAAAGAACACATTTCTATTCTAAACCCTGGTCGATCACATAGACTAAGTTCACCCTTCACAGAGAATGTATACTGTACTTAAAATAACGTGCTCATGACGTACATAACGTACAAGTTAAACAGGTTCTCAACGGCTAAACCTTGTATGTTACTTTTAGGAAATGTATTATATTATTACATCATGAACAGATCGGTATAAATCCTGTTCCAGGAAAAGTTAAGAAAATTTGTAAAAGTAGAAGAATAAACAAACAAATAAATAAATAATCAAGAATCCAATTTTTTTTTGTCTTTGACCACTTTCTGCTCTCCATGAGAGAACTGTCACATGGTTCTAAAGAAACACTGAGACACAAGATTGCACCATCTACTGTTTACTGTATTGTGAAAAGTTTCAGTGTCAGACAAACCCAGAAACCACTGAGTGTTGCCTGAGCCCTTAAACATACCCAAGACATAAGGGCCTATCAAGACTCTTAATTGGGGAAAGGTGCAAAAGCAACATCTATCACGGTTTCGGGTCCCCTCACCATGAGTGATATATGTTTAAATGTGCAATGCTGTAAATATATATATATATACACACACACACACAGAGGGGTTGGACAATGAACGTGAAACACCTGGTTTTAGACCACAATAATTTATTAGTATGGTGTAGGGCCTCCTTTTGCGGCCAATACAGCGTCAGTTCGTCTTGGGAATGACATACACAAGTCCTGCAGTGGTCAGAGGGATTTGAAGCCATTCTTCTTGCAGGATAGTGGCCAGGTCTCTACGTGATGCTGGTGGAGGAAAACGTTTCCTGACTCGCTACTCCAAAACACCCCAAAGTGGCTCAATAATATTTAGATCTGGTGACTGTGCAGGCCATGGGAGATGTTCAACTTCACTTTCATGTTCATCAAAGCAATCTTTCACCAGTCTCGCTGTGTGTATTGGTGCATTGTCGTCCTGATACACGGCACCGCCTTCAGGACACAATGTTTGAACCATTGGATGCACATGGTCCTCCAGAATGGTTCGGTAGTCCTTGGCAGTGACGCGCCCATCTAGCACAAGTATTGGGCCAAGGGAATGCCATGATACGGCAGCACATACCATCACTGATCCACCCCCATGCTTCACCCTGGGCATGCAACAGTCTGGGTGGTACGCTTCTTTGGGGCTCCTCCACACCGTAACTCTCCCGGATGTGGGGGAAACAGTAAAGGTGGACTCAGCAGAGAACAATACATGTTTCACATTGTCCACAGCCCAAGATTTGCGCTCCTTGCACCATTGAAACCGATGTTTGGCATTGGCATGAGTGACCAAAGGTTTGGCTATAGCAGCCCGGCCGTGTATATTAACTCTGTGGAGCTCCCAACAGACAGTTCTGGTGGAAACAGGAGAGTTGAGGTGCACATTTAATTCAAAAAGTGATTTAATTAAAAAGTGATTTGGGCAGCCGTGGTTTTGGTTTTTTGGATACAATCCGGGTCAGCACCTGGACATCCCTCTCAGACAGCTTCCTCTTGCGTCCACAGTTAATCCTGTTGGATGTGTTTTGTCCTTCTTGGTGGTGTGCTGACATTACCCTGGATACCGTGGCTCTTGATACATCACAAAGACTTGCACCAACAATTTGTCCTCTTCTGAACTCTGGTATGTCACCCATAATGTTGTGTGCATTGCAATATTTTGAACAAAACTGTGCTCTTACCCTCTGCTAATTAACCCTTCACACTCTGCTCTTACTGGTGCAATGTGCAATTAATGAAGATCAGCCACCAGGCTGGTCCAATTTAGCCAATTTACCTCCCACACTAAAAAAAACAGGTGTTTCAGTTTCATTGTCCAACCCCTATCTATCTATCTCTCTCATTTATATATATATATACACACACACACACACACATATATATATATACATACACTGCTGTGAGGGCACTCTTTTCCTGGGAAGTTCATGGGTGTTTCAGCAAGAAATTGCTAGGCCTCATTCTTCATATGTTTCAACAGCATAGCTTCTTAGACACTCTACTTGTGTTGTGTTACAGCCCAGATTTCTTTCCTCTGGATCAGCTACACATAAAACGAATGTCATTACTGGGCTCAGGGTGTAGAATGATGGACCACCATCCAATAGCTTTTTGATGAAACAGAGTGGTGTTTAACATCCAGGAAAATTAACCACTAGCAGCGCCTGAACTCAGTAATGTACGTGGTCTGAATGCAGTCAGATCCCTAGAGATCTTTCCAATATTGTGTAAAATTGATACTGTTTTTACAAATTCAGACAAACAAACTCAAACTTTTGGATGTGTCTTTATTAGTAGCAAAGTAAAATGAGCAGGGAGTGAAAGCTGAATATTCACAATAGCTCATAGGAAGAGGAACTTCCAAAAAAAAAAAAAACAAACAAACAAACTTCTATTCAAAAATTTTCTGGTGACTTGTGGGTAATACGTTTCTCATCCTTTGAAAGCCACGAACGTAAAGAGCGTGCTCATAACCTTCATAACGTACAATGCAATGCCTTGCATCTCTCAAGACCTAGACAGTGCATAATTGCACACAAGCTGTAATCATTACTTACAATATTTTACACTGACACAATTTATCCAAATATGTACATTTCAGTACAAAACTAAAGCCTGTGTACCTATGAAATTAATCACATTCCTTAATTTTAAATAACATTAATTCTTTATAAATGCATGGGATCCCCAAAAGACAGCCACAGAAATAAAACAAACAAACCCAAAGTGGTGCTTATGAACCCTCCCATGTGCAGAAGCATGCAAAGTATTGTGTTTATTGGGGCATTATGATTGGCTGGTGAAGCACTGCCCCAAAAACAGAGCCCCTAACGCTAGACTTGCATTGCTATAATTACTGATAGATGCCCAATGCAGCGATAAAGCCTTATCCCATAATGTAGGTCCAGCGCTCTGATTGGACAAAATGAGACAAGGAGGTGGGATAATACTAGAGTCATTGCACTCTTCATCAGAAATAGTGGAAAAATCCGAATGGCTCATTATATCCCTTGTTTTTTTTGACTTGGGCAGAAAAAAAATTTATATATAAAATCCTGATGTGGTTGTTTTATTACACTGTGTGTTGGTAGTAGGTCTAGAAAAAAAAAGATTATTTTTATGATAGGTCCCTGGATTTACGCCAAACTTCAAAGTTGACAGCGAAAGATACAGATTGTTTTTATCATATTACTAAAAAATAATTTTATCTCAAAATTTGAGACAGCCTGGAATTTCAAGTGAAAAGTAAAACAAACAAATTACATTTAAAAGTCCCCAAAAAGCAGCCAAACAAAAGCACACCTATGAATTTTAATTGATCACATTTAACAGAAAATAACTGATATCACTTAAAAACTTGGAAATGCCAGATATTCTATACATTGATGTTTACAGAGTTTGAATTTAGGGACCACTTCCTGTAACTTGTTTTTTTTTTTGTCCCAAACTCTGTTGAAAGGGTCACTTCCTTAAGTGCTAACCTTCTGGCTTCCTAATGTGCTAAGGCTGCTTACAACTGACGCATTAAGCCATTAACTTTCCCAACATGTTTTACGAGCTTGTTTGTAATAATTTGGAACGCTTTACATGAAACAGGACTCACTGAAAAAATTCACATATCACACAAAATATAACCGAGCGGTTGGACGTAAGAATGCAAACGTTTTTCCATCTTAAACAATATAGATCTATTAGAAAGACTTAACACATTAATAAATAAACAAAAATCCTCAAAATTAGATCAGTAGTCCACCAGGAACTTAAGGATATTCAGAGGGAGGAGGAAAAAATAATAATAATAAAAAAAAATTAATAACCTTACACTACATTTTTCAAGAAGAAACCTTAGTCATGTCTTGAGCTTACATTTTTTCTGCATTGAAGACTAGTACTCCTAGGATACCTCCAAAAACAGACCATAAAAAACAAAATGAAAGCAGAAAAACAAAGACGAGTTTGTGTTACAATGTGGTTTAAACATTCAGAGTCATGTTAAAGCTACAGTTTTAAATTTAAGTTTCTGCAGCAAGCTTATGATACAGAGAACAGTTGTGTTGTGTTTAGAACGTGAAAATCTATCTCCGAAACTACTTCTCCATTAAATTAAATGAGACACAGTCTCTGTCACTCTGAACATATATATACACACACACACTTGGGATACAAGTGGGGTACACTCGACCACCCAGACTGCAACAGTGTGCTAATCAGTTATGAAATGTAGCCCTAGCCTTAATCTCCCTTTAGAAATGAGTACATTTGTTGTATTTAATTTAGTACCTGGAAGCCTCATCTTGATTTAAGCTCAGAACAGTAAGGGCACCAGCCACCTACTGGACACGCTAACAACCTAAACACCTGGCTATTTATGAATCTTAGCCCTAGCCTCCTGAGCCTACATTGGGGATGTTTTTGGATTTTTTAACAGGTACATTCATTCATCAAGTTCCGGTCATGAATTCTGTTAACAGAGCACTGTTTGAAATGTTTTCCTTATAAACGTTCAGAAAGTGATGAAGGCGATGAAGCTACTCGGTTACGTCTACTGCGAAAGAGCCCCTACTACACAATAATAACCGAACTTCAGTGGTTCACATCTACAGCAGTGAAACGGTTCTTTGACCAAATGCCTATTTTAAAGTTTTGAAGAAAAACATACAAATAAAACTCAAACATGTTGTACCCTCATACACCAGAAAACGCTCCTTATGCTTCCACAGCCATTTCACAAAGCAAGATTACTCAGTTAGTTGGATATTTTAAGCCAAAACCTATGATGGTTTACAGTAAGAGACATGAGACTTGTCTGGAAGCAAAAGCTATAAACAGTGCACATGTATCCACCAACTCAATGTGTAGACCATTAACCAATATATGTTTGTATTGTGCTATTGCTACATGGCTAACGTAATGGAAATGTAGAACTTCTGATTGAAATCGCCTAGTTATCTTAGCTTTTGTTTACTGAGCATTCCAGCTTCATGTAACAGTCCTAGCAATATACACAATAGCATTTAATTCCACAACCTCCAGTACACGCAGTCATATGCAAAAGCTTGTGCAAAGTACTTATACATCCTCTTTTAAGGTACAGTTACTGTTTGGTGATGTTAAACTTCACTAGTTCACTAATTTCTCCCTCCTATTCAGGAGGATGTTGACATATTTCCAACTAAAAAAAATCCTACACCTCATTCACCAGGTGTGCCCAAACTTTTGCAAATGACTATCATTATATTCATCATGGCTTCAGTACCAGCTCCTCCTCCTCCTCTTCTTCACCCAGGACCTCTGTTCCTTCCACTCTCCTTCCTCCTCTCTTTATTCCCCTTGTCTGGAAGCATAAATTTCTCCATGGCCTCTATTGCGAATGCTTCCATCTCGTCCTCCAGTTCCTCGTCCTCCTCCTCTCCTTCTGCCATGTCTTCTAAGATGTCTGCTACGTCCTCAACGAACTCACGGAAAGGGATCTGGTCATGGACAAAGACGCCGTCATGGAAGAACTCGCCGACAAGCTTGTTCAGTTCCTCTGTTTTAGAAGCTCGGTCCTCGGGTGCTAGCACCTTGGTCAAGTAGGTTATGAGTAACGCCTCGAAATCCCGCTGACCCACAGGTGTTAGACCCTCTGCCTGGGCACAAGCGGTGACCCCACTGCATCCCTCTTTTGACCCGTGGAAATGCCATATCCGTTCTCTTTGTTCCGCCCAGTATTCGCTGTGCATTAGGTCTTTGCTTTGCTTTCGGTCACTGTACAAATGGTGGGTCATCTTTTCCGAAGATTTCGGCCTGGATTTGTCCTTTTTGCTCCACTTCTCTCCGGTTTTCTGGTAGTCACCTTTGTCTCTTTTCTCCTCCTTCCATCCTTCATCTCTTTCCTCGTTTTTTGGCCCTCTCCCGTGTTTATCCTCATGCTTCTTCCTCTCATTATTTCCACCTCTCCCTTTGGGATACTCTTCCGCATCCTCCTCCCGGGTTTTTCCCTCACCTCTCGGACTTCGTCTCTCTTTTGCACCGTCCCACTCACCGCTCTCTTTCCAATCTTTCTTCCTTTCGTTTTTCTCTTTCCCCCCTTTCCTGTTGTTTGAACCAACTTGTCCAGCTCTTTTCCATTCGTTCTCATCCGCCTTGTCCTTAAGCTTCCATTCTTTGTCTCCTTTTGCTCCACCTCCTGAACGCTTCTGCTCTTTTGTCTCCCACCTTCCACCTTCCAGCTGCCAGGGCTTTTCCTTTTTCCCCTTATTTTCTTTCCACTCTCTTTTTCCTCTCTGTTCTGTGAACTCGTTGTCTTCTTCATCATTTTTCCATTTTTTATCGTCTTTCCGCTGTCTTTTTCCTCTCTCTTCTTTAAACTCACCCTCTTCTTCACCATTTTTCCATTTTTTATCGTCTTTCCGCTGTCTTTTTCCTCTCTCATCTTTAAACTCAGCCTCTTCTTCACCATTTTTCCATCTTTTCCCACTGTCTTTCCGCTGTCTTTTTCCTCTCTCATCTTTAAACTCACCCTCTTCTCCACCATTTTTCCCACCATCCTTGCGCTCCCCTTTCATACTTTCCTTAAACTTTTTCTCTTCACCATCTTTCCATCTTTTGCCATCATCTTGCTTTTTCCCCCTTTTCCCTTCTTTCTCTTCTTTTCCCCTCCACTCTTTGTCTTCCTCTTTATGGACCTTCTTTTGCTTTTTCGTTTCTTTCTCCTCACTCTCTCTCTCCTTCCTCAGCTTTTCCACCTTCTCACTTTTGTCATTTTTCCGATCCTTCATATCCTTCCATTCTTTCTGATGTTCTTTCTCTCCTTCACTCACTTTCTCCTGTCGTTTCTTACCCTTTCGCTCTTTCTGTACCTCTTTTTCATGCCCAGCAGAGGGCATCTCAGCAGAAGATGGAGGGGACACATCTTGAGCACCGTCTATAGTAGAGAATACATGTCAGTCAGTGAGTGATGGGAAAATATAAATTATATAAATAAATAAAGTATCGGTTCAATATTCATGACTAAATTTAAGGGTATTATAATCAACTTAAGAGTTTTTTGCAGTTTGTGAAACTGGTGTATTTTTTATTTAAAACTGCAAGCTGCCATTTACACTTATTTCATAAAGAATGGAGCAATAACTTCTGAACAGTTGAGAGTTGTGTACCTTTGCTCTGAGACAGTTCTGTAACTTTAGCTCGTAAAAGCTCCAGCTCTTGTTGTATTACAGGGACAGCCTCAAGGTCTTTCTTCACTTTTTCACTCTCCTGCTCAAGCTCCTTCTGAAGAGCCGGCAGTTTATCCAGCTCTCCTTTCATTCTCTGGTTCTCCACCTCCAGCTCTTCTCTCCTCGTTCGCTCTTTGGTGGCTTCCTCCACCTGAAGTTGTGCTGCTTTTAGTTCCCCTTCTTGTTCCTACGTTTAAAACATTAATATAAAAGCAAGGTAAAATACAGGGGAAGCTGGGATAGTTTTGGTAATTAATCTACTGACAACACACATCTACCTGAAGCTGCGCCTGTAAAAGGGAGATCTGCTGGCTCTCCTTGGTCAGTTTCTCTAGTATTTCTGGAGGCTGGACCCCTGCAGGAGTGTCTCTTGAAATGTCAAGGTTCACCCACTCCTGACACATGGATGAAAACATGAACACAAAACGCATAAAAATTAAACAAAAAAAATATATATATAATCTCTCAGTTTTTAAAGATGTAAACACAGACAAATTCTTCAAAATGTATCACATTAAATATGAATGTTCCCCTAGACGTTGAGAAGATTGTGGGCACATTTATTTATTTTTACCTTTTGCAGCTTTGGATCCTTCAGCTCTTTCCCCTCAACATCTCCCTCTAAAAGTTAAAAAAGAAATACATATGACAGGTTACAACACATATGAAACACCACAATGAATCAAATTACATTCCAGCAGGCACATGTGATTATACATTGATCAGCCACAACATTAAAACCACCTGCCTAATATTTACATTTTGCTTGTGCCACCAACACAGGCTTCCACGACCTCTAGAGGTGTCCAGTTGGGTCTGTCATCAATAAATCAGCAGTAGATTTTTATTTTTTTTAATCAAAATGAGAGATGGGGCTTTCATGGACAGCACTTGGTTTTCAAACACATTCCTCAGATGTTTGATGGGATAGATTTGGGGAATATTGTGGCCAAGGTAACAACCCTGAATTCTTTCTGATGTTCCTCAAAATATTCCTAAGTCCTTATGGCAATGTGAAGGTTTCCACTGCCATTCGAGGAACACCACCGCCGTGAAGGGGTTCACTCTTTCTGTAAAAACATTGACGCAAATAGTAACACCTATGTGAATACCAGGAACTGAGGTGTCTTAGCAGAATATGGCCCAGACCATCACATCATGTCATTCTATTGGTTTCCTCTTCATCTGGGGGTGCATTCTGCTGCCATCACTTCCATAGGGAAGCAACACACACACCAATTCTAAGCTCACATGCCCAAAGTGGGCACATTTGGCAGTTGACAGGGTTGAATGCCTGTGCATCCCACTGCACAAGCAGCTGCAAAACACATCATGACTGTCCAGTTGCTCCATTGATGTGTGTCACAGTGTCAAGACGAATCAGCGCTATTCACTTTGCTCTGTAGTTTTAATGTTGTGGCTGTCTATTGTATGTCTTTAACCTGTTCAAATGTTCACACTTGTTAGAGTTCACACACATACAGTAGATAGCAAAATAAATTTGTAGACACCCCTCCTAACAAAGTCTGACATTACATGAAGGGGCATCCACTGTAGACAGTGATATTCCATTGTGAAACACCCAGCTTGTTTAAGGGCCACAGATGTCCTGCAACAGCTGCACTTTTTTTCCCCCTTGACCAATGAGAAGTGTGCGCAAGCAGGGTATAAAGCCCCCCAGCACTGGTCAATGGAGTCATGGAACAAGATCCAATCACTGAGACGAAAAGGAGGGACTTTTGTGCTCCACAATTAATCCGCCAACATCAGTGACTGATCTCACCAACGTTCTAATTGTTAACGCCATTAAACCCTCAGTTATTTCAACACCGAGTGTAAAGCATTCCCAAAAGAGTAGAAGCTCTAATGGCAACAACAAGGAGAAACGATATATTAATACCCTTAATTTCAGAAGAAAATATTTCATGAGCAAGTGTCTACAAATTTCCTGCATACAGTGGATAATGCACATGCGCTTACGCAGAACAAATGTGTGCAGAGATAAGGGGGAAGCACCCATTAGCAGCATCTGTGTCTTGTACTTCCCAGATTAGTTCATATTAACATGCATGATTAGGAACCTCTGTATATCCTCAACAGCCTGGACATGCACCAAATTACTTTACAACATCATCCATGAATGACTGCATTAGGGGCAAGTGTCACAAAGGTTGCCATTTCTGGATAAACAGATCACCCTTTACTCATCTGTTCATCCTCATGTTATGGTGTATATAGCTAACAGGCAGAGACAGCGTGTCCGTGTTGAAATAAAGCTGCACATCTCCATTATTCTCAAAAAGATATTATTAGTCACACAATGTCCGTTAGTAGAACACCACCTCGTGAACCGGACCAACAGGAATGCTCCAAATGGGCTTAATAAATAAACAATCTTTTAAGATCACTTTTGTGCAATGAAGGTTTTGTTTTGACAGAAACAACTGCCCTTGTTCATCTAAGTCGCATAAAAACGAGCGCAGATTTGACTGCATTAACTGCACTGAAGGATGTATTAACGAGTCATCATCTGATTCATGAAGTCTTTGGGCTTGAAATCAAACGCCAGCCCTCCAGGCAACACTTACATACTATTTACATTAATCATGTCTTAAATCATGTAGATATTTGTGTTTAGCCAATGAAATGGAGCCAACGGCTTCACTCATAGATGGAGCCCATGGATTAGCAGTGAGAGCACAGCTCGCTAATTTTTAGGAGCTTTAAAATGACAAAAATGCGGAAAAACCAGACCTCTTAAATTTAATAAAGATTGTGAAAATTGTGCCTCCATTTTCCAAAAATACTATTTAAAATTTTTTAAACAGTGTAATATTGCAGTGTATTGTATGCTTTTAATGCACTAGCTGTGCTTTTTGTTTTATTATTATTATTTTGGGGGCGGGGACTAGGATTATAAAATAAAAGCACGTTGTAAGATCTATAAAAAGGAACAGAGTGGGTGCAGCATTTGTCTGTATTGAATTGTCAGTTTTTTTTGCAGTTATAGATGACATATTTGATGAATTATTTGCAAAGCGAGCATTTTTGTTGCTAATCTGTCACACTCAAGTTTACTTGGTCTTGTATCAGATGGTAAGTGTTAGTACAATCCTGGTCAAACGACATGTGGTTTTCTTCAAGGGGACACACAGCTGCACGTCCTAATTCATGATTACTGTTTATTTTCCGAAACATTTAAGTCGTCTACAAAAATCGGTAGAATTTACACTATAACATTAGCAGAAAATGCTATATTTAAATTTAGAGAAGCATGGACAGAATTTGACCCGGAGTCCCCCAATGTAGCATTACACGGCATACAAAGAACCTCAGATTTAATTTTCTGAAACTTCACCTCCATGCAACATGAAACCCAGTTCTCTGCTATCTTTAACATGAACTACAGCTGAAAACACAGGCATGCAGAGTGCAGCAAGACTTCTTGACATGTGATCAATCCACCATGTAAAACACACACACACACCTACCTTCATCCAGATCCATCAGCACACCTGCAGAATAATATAGCTCCGTCTCAGAAAGCTCTTTAACTCATTCAACAAATACTCATCTAAATTATTGGGGCTGAACAATTCATTGATACTGACATCAAGTGTTAAATCAAGTGCTATTACGGCTCGTCTTACACTGAGCATTAAGTAGCTTTTACTGCCAGAAAGTAACATACTAACTACAAACTGTGATTATTTATTATTTACAACTTTTCTACAGAGTGCTACTCACACAGTAAACAATCAAATAACTTCAGAGCCCATGAAGGAACACGTTTGTGCTCCATACAGACAATACCCACAAGGGCCATGCTTCACACCGGAGTAAAGTGTGTTTGATAAATCCAAACCACCAGGTGTCAGTGTAACAGCTTTCTAACATCACAAAGTTTGTAACAGAAAAATAGAAAAAGCTACAACATTATTTAGAAGATAACTGTAGTTTGAAAAATTTTTCCAGTGATTATTCAGCCCCTAAATCAGACAATGCAGTATTTAAAGAAAGCAGTGTTTAAATTATTTTTAGTATTTTTTTTACCTGAGAAGAAAATGGTGCCCAGACCTAGGAGAATGATGGCTCCAAAAATGCATTTGTTCAGGGAGAACCCAATGTCGTCTTCTCTGTGAGGCGGCCGGAAGGTTTCTTCTTCACCCTCTTCCTCCTCATCATCATCGTCTTGGTGATCCACAGGGGTCGGCTGAGAGACTTTCCTCCTCCTCACTCCATCATACTCACTCCCTTTATCTTCAAGGTCTACTGTAAGGAGAGAAAAACAAACAATAGACAAGATTACAAATTCAAAATATTCAAAATATTACAATACAAAAGTCAGACAAAACAACAGCACTGATACCCCCCCCCCCCCCACGAACCTCACTGTTGGAGTCAAGCATTAAATCATAGCCAATTCAACTGCTATATATATCACACATGCACTCACACACTTAAAATATCACTCCTTCGACCATAACACTGTTCTCCACACCCCTGTAGAACAATGCCCATGTGTTCGCACCACTAAAGTTTCAAACATGCACTTGGCTTAGTAGCGATACATTGCAACCTTACTCTATCCTTCAGGAGCTTTGGACATTCAGCACTGACATACTCAAACATCTGAGGAACAGCTGCTCCTTGGTTTTTCCTTACATACTTCAGTAAGGCACAAGCCACATGCTCATCGGGTGCTTCCTCACAGATAAACCCTGATATTACTGTAGTCCTCACTGTTACTAAGAGACATGTAGTTGAGCTCTTGACATCCACCCTCTTTTTATAGCAAGCGGAACCCATTTCAGTAGGTGCTCGGCGTTTTATATATTAAAAAAACCAAGCACTTAAATTTTGTTTAAATAAAACTAAAATAAAAAGAAATAACACACGTATAGTCACCCGGAGGAAACCCACACAGACACAGGGAAAACACACCACACTCCTCACAGTCACCCAGAGGAAAACCACGCAGACACAGGGAGAACACACCACACTCCTCACCCGGAGGAAACCCACGCAGACATAGGGAGAACACACCGCACTCCTCACAGACAGTCACCCAGAGCGGGAATCGAACCCACAACCTCCAGGCCCCTGGAGCTGTGACTGCGACACCTACCTGCTGCGCCCTCAAACAACCAACCAAATAAATATATAAAAATAATTTTACTTGGTGGGTTTAACCTATTCTAGACCCCCTCTTTTTATAACACAAAGCAAGCACTCGTGAATATTACAGATAAAATATAACGACCTCAAAACGCATGTCAGTTGTATCCTATTTCAGACAAACAATTCATGCTGCTTGTATTTCAGATTAAGCCAGATTTTCAACTGGAGGTACACCAGTAATAACTGGAAAAAAATGGCAATTCTATAGGCATCACTTTTGATTATTATGTTGTAGACTGTTACACAAACTGCATATTTCAGTGTAAAGCTGCTTCTGTGTAAAATATATAGCTTCAAAGCATATAAAAAGGGGCATACATTTATGTGCAGTGTGTGTGTGCGACTAATGAGGCGGTACACACAGGACACTCCCTTTCATATGCACAGATGCACCACATGCTTCATTTATATGAATTGAGGCTAAAGGCTTACACCTGGATTGAGGATTTGCTAGATTTGATTCTATTTCTGGGATTCCCTGAGGTAAATGAATCAGTCGACAGAGCTCGCTCACAGTTGTTCCACATCTATCAGACATCCAGTCTCTTTCCTCTGGTGGCAGAGTCCAGATTACTGAAAGGACAATGAAATCCTTCAACACATAGTTCGAGTGCAAAGTGCTTAAAAACAGCAAAACACACGCTCAGGCATAAAGTTTGCATCTAAGAATGAATATGTACCCACAGCAAACTGTTTAAATGTATGAGAAATACTGTAATATTCATGTATCCCCTCAAATGATTACTTTAAAAATGCAGAAAAATATATAAAATTAAAATCAATAAACAAAGTCTAAGGACGTGGATATTTATAAAAAAAAAATACCTTATCGACTTCATGGCCGTTCCTGATAAACTGAAATGTGGTCCCTGACCTAGTGCTGAAGTTTTGAAAAAAACTTTTTTTTTTTTTTTTTTTTTTTTTTAAACAGAATGGCACTAGAAATGGCTAGTTACACTCATACGCCTTTAACAGACTGAAAATTCTCCACAAGGGGGTGCCATTGACAATCTGCATAAATACAGCACGATGCTTCATAAGCACAAACCTCTCATCACTGACACCGTCATCTTGGAGACTGTATAGGGTTTACTTGAGGCATTAAGAGCTTTACTACTTACATTAAACATCATTTTAAAATTATGTATTTATTTTATGAATTGTCTGACTGAGGAAAAGGCTACATGTTCTCACAGTGTTTATGACCGTGTAAATAATAGTAACATTCAATGCCTTAAGAAGTCAAAAGACAAACAAAGGCAAGAAGAGCCAGAGCAAATATTAAGAAGCTGCTAAAGGCAAGGCAAGTTTAAGAGCTGGACAAATATTTACTTATTCAGATAATAGAAGCATAAAGGCACAATACACTCAGTAAGGCTTGCTGGTCAAACGGCTCATATTTCAGCGATGCACAATGCACAGGAGGTCAAGCTGTCCAGCTGCAGTCTTTCATGCAACTTCTAACCATTAACAGACCTGTCAAGTGCAGTCAGGTTCCATTAGGCACATCCTTCAACCAACCAACAACAAAAATACCCACAACATTAAAACAAAAATAAATCTAAAAACATGGATCATTAAATATCAAAATCACTTCACAAAAGAACTCAATTTTCTACTCACAACTAATCACACAATGTTAATTCTGGCCTAAACTATCTATAAACAACCCCTTAAATTTAATGAAGACATTTAAAGTCAGATATAAAAATGATCATTTACAGAAATATCACACTTGCAAATATCAAAATTCCAAAAATTTGCTATTAGATACAATACATTTGTGCCATTTTCCATTGGTAATCAATATTGGGAACAGTCTTGGAAATTATGAAATCTATAAATATCATAGAATAAAGGTATAAATTACGCTCCCTAGCTAAAGGTACTGAATATGTACCCTTGAGGGTACCACCACAGTGACAGTTTTTCCTGACGGTGTAACTGGAACCCCTACATGCAAAAAGTAGTCCCTATCAATAGCTGCATTAATATTTACCTTCTTTCAGAGTCTTCCTCAGCTCAGACGTCTCCTCTTGTGAAATCCCCTCTGTGTCCTGAGAGGCTGATGAATGTAGGGTTGAATCAGGGGGTGGTCTAATGTGTGTGCAAGAGTCAGAAAATGTATCCGAGTCTGTGTTAAGTAGTGGTTGGCTCTCAGAGTGTCCATCAAACTGACTGCTTGGCTGCTCAGGGTCAGGTGTCAAACAGGTGAGATTCTCCACTGCAGGGTCCTTGAGAGTGGGCTCCTTCAGGACAGCTGCATCCTCAGTGTTCTCTAGAGGAGTTACCTTGTTTAAAGCATTAATTATAATAATTAAACATTGGAAAAAATGTTAGCACTTCATTAGGGACTAAATTTAAAACTGCACGAGCTGATTTTAAAACAATACATAATCATTGATGATTTAAGGCAAAGTTTTATGACTAAAAGTATGTGGGAATCCTTTGTAATTAGGAATGTTACTATTCGAGTGGCGAGACAAGTGTGTATAATCTACACAATCTACTATGACACAAAATCACTGAGTGCACATGCACATTAATGTGTGTATATGGAGCACCTAATGACCCCAAGACAAAAAGCCAATCTGTTTATTTTTTGGGTGGGCTGCCAATGTCAAATCTTGTACTACCCCCTCATTTGGATTTGGAATGGAGCAAAATAAACAACAAATGTAGAGAAATAAGTACAGAGTGAAAACTGCAAAAGCAAGAAAGAGAACCAAGCAAAAATGGCTAAAAGCCAGCTACTGCCCCCAACTGTGGTGTGCTCATGTTGGGATAAAAAGTGGCTCATTTCAAGGAGCAGGCCCTCAAAGCGGTCATTCTGAACAGTGCTGATGTGCTTGTTCCTTGTGGTATTTTGACCAAAGATCTAATTCAGACCCCAGAGCTGTGAACCGGTACAAGGTACACAACATAAGGAAAAGGCATTATATATCCTCTTTAACTCACAGAATAGTACACTCCAGGACAGATGGTTGAGATCAAGGCCAGCATGTCCAATACCAGGTGTGGGCAGGGAGGGGGTATAAATTCAGTCACACTAAAGCTATGTGGAACGCTCTGGGCTGCACTGCTTTGTAAATGTGGCAGAATGTAGGACCGCCCGTTAGAAATGACATACTTTACTCATGTCCATAATTAAATAAATGTACCTTTCACAACATGAGTGCTGTTCCATGTTAATGGCTCTTTAAGCCAAATCTTTCACCAGAAGTGTCAAGAAGAAAAGTATAGCAAACCTGTGGTGCTTCGGGACCGTTGTTATGTTCTGCGAGACTGTCTGTGAACTCTGGCTTTTGCAGTTCTTTTGTCTCCAGCTGCTCTGGTTCTGTGTCACCTGGACCGCCATGACTTTCAGCTACTGGACCCAAACTCTCCACACCAGAACCCTATTTATATAAAAACAAAAAAGACTCAGTCACACTAATGACATCTAAGTAAAAACCAGAAAATGCAACCAACTCCTAAGACTGAACTTTGGAGTCGTGGACATTTCATCCCTGTGGAAGCAAAAATGTAAGATATAATAAAGCCAAATTATAAACAAATTAAATAGCGGAAAAAAAAGCATGGTGGGCTTCTGCAGTTAATAGATTTTCAGCATTTTGCCAAATTAATAACTTATAAGAAGCACTACACTGATTTTTTTTTTCTATTTAAATGAGTTCAAATGAACAGTAAGCATGAACAACATGATTTAGATATAGCCATTTTAGCAATAATATCAGCACATGTCCATGCTGTGCCTGAGAAAACTCAAACATTAAACAGGACGGGTAGCCATCTTTGTTATTGTGGTTCTCCTACTTGGCCACTGGAGGTCGCCTTGAGAAACGCACTAAAGCGTGGGTCAGGACTGGGGATGCGTGATCTATAGCAGCTAACACAAACAACCAACTCTGGTGAGACTGAGCACATCTGAATTATGCCAGTGATTCCTGAAACTACCATTTTAACCCTTTTTGAAAATCAGACAAATGGAAGCATAGCCTCTAATTAGTTATTTAGCTAACAATTTTGCACAAATATTAGTTTAAGGAGTAGTCCTTAAATAAACAAATGAACTAGTCACATGCCCAAATACTGAATATTGTGTTTGTTTTGTATAGAACTCCAAGTGTCAGAAACATCAAACAATCTGTTTAGGATTATTTAATTTACAGTGAATTTACAGCAAGCATAAACGGTTAAATCATTGTTAAATTGCCTAATGCAACATCTCAGACTTTCAAACAGTTTGGGCCTGTTAGCCCGACTTAATGTAATACAAACCTTTACTTCTGACGTGAGAAATGTCCAGCTGTTACCATTGGCACTGTTGCTGTTGTCAGACATCGCCCCCTAATGGCTCTGACCAGCGTCTGCAAAACAAAAATAAAAACTGATGTATTTATAAAACCCACAAAGGGCTCAGGCATCGAGTCACTGAAGCAGGTATCAGCCAGGTTTGGTCACACAGCAGCACGGCTGATTCCTTTCCACGCTCCACCGCTCATCTGAATGCTGTATTATTCATTATGATGATAAATGAGCAAGCGCCAAGACCGAGAGGGAGATAGAGGGACTGTGTCCAGGAAAACTAACCGCTACACCTTTCCTCTGTGTCCTAAGAAGAGCTAGAATGATCTTGTTCACTGTCTGTTTAGTGGAGAAGACAAGATGAACCACTTCAAACAGTTAAACAATTAGCTTTGACACATCAGTGTAAAGCCACGCAGAAATGGGGGTGCGTGTTGCACTTAAGTCACTCAAAAAGTAGCTTCGGACATGACCTCGATTTACCTGAGATTTTTTTTTTTTTTTTTTTTAATAAACAGAATTAAGAGGGACAACGATTGGATTCCTTTTGTTGTCCATCATATTGATATTACAACAGCCTTAGATCTGATAATGCTGGAGTGAATTAGACGTCCTCCTTCGGTTATTGCACATTCCTTCCACAGTCTTCCAGGGCAGAAAAAAGGAGACGAGGGACCGGACTGGATGCAAAAGCTTCTGTACACAACCAGAGGGAAAGTGAGAGGATGACAGAAGGCCCCTATCTGAGAAGGTCGTTGGGAAAGCGATCCCACAGAAGCTGGAGATGCAATGAATGCCTATCCACTTCATTAGTAGTTATCTGGCGCTACACAGTGCTTTTACTCTCTGGCTGGTGAATGTTTTGGCAGAAAGCTGCGTAACTAAGGATGTCACTGACCACATGAAAAGAAAACGTTTCAAAAAGGATGCGGAAGCACAAAGTGCTGGTGGCACTGATGGCAGCGTTGCTACTCTGTATTTGAATACCAGCGGGCTACTTGTCCAACTAGGTCAAAGTCTTAACAGTCATTCTGGTTTACGACATCCAGTATTAAACGACCCTTTCACTGCAGAGCACTGTTCAGATGTTCCACAAAATGGAAAAGGATCCAGCTGGCATTTTATACCCAACAAATCAGAACCTTATGTTATAGATCACTCCTTCCCTGGTGAGTTAATTACAGCCTGACAAGCCAGCACCATTTCTGTCAACCTTTCTTCATTTCAACTGCATTATGTGCCAGACTGAACATGTATGTTACAATGTTACCATGTGATCTTTAAACTATATATTTGGTTTCAGACATAACCTCATTCATGGCTTCCAGTCCATTTATAAACCACATTTACGATTACGCATAAATCACAGTGGGTAGTCTTTTTGGTGGAAGTGGAATATAGTAAAGTACACAAGTGTATTCTTTTAATTTCCAGATAAAAAGCTATTAAAAATAAGTTACAAAACATTTAAACAGGACACAGAAGCAAGTCTCTCCACTCTATCTTTAGTAAATCTGTTCCTTTACAGGTTTCAGTAAAGTTAAGAGTTGGCAGGGATGATTTTCCCCTAGACAAAAAAGTATGAAAATAAATGGCCAAAGTTATTACAATAATGATAAAATGTGCTGAAAAGTTAAAAACATACCGAGACACACATACGTACACCATTTCACCATGTTTTGCACTGAACAATTCCAAACAACATTATGTATACTCAACAATAACTATATAAACCTCCATTTTGTTTTTTGTGGAAATACTTTTGCTACAGGGCCGAAAGTGAGGTCCTGTGGAACTCGAAGTTAACGTCGGTGGCACCATGTTGTCGAGCACTGTTAAAAGGTGGAAAGGGTTGCAAATTTATTCAAAATTTTTTGGAAAGAAAAGACACTAATATAACTATATCGTCATTTAAGGTGGAATGGAGCACTGCACTGCTTTTTTAAGGTGGAATAGGCAGAGAGTTTGTAATTCTGTAATTCTTTTGTCACTAAAAATTAAACGTAATGACTTAACAAGCAAATTTCTACAGGCATACATGTGTTAAAAGAGAATTAGCATGAGACAGCCTATTTGTTTACTTTACAGTCTTCTGGAGCGCTCTCGTTGTGCCCAATCCATCCTCTCAATCCTAATTTTAAAGGGTTCTTGAGTAGTGAAATCAGGATGGTGAGGTGAGATTGGGCACCATGCCGTGGCTCTGTCACTGCACCATGTTTCCTCTGAGACAAAATAGACCCACTTTATGTGCTGGGCTGGCGCAGAGTGGACCTTTATTTTCTTCTGTCCCTCTTCTCAAAGATAAATGTGGTGCGAGCGGTCGTTATGAGTCCTATATTTCCCTGTTGTCCCATTTTGAACAATACTGCCTTTCCACTTTGTATCATAAATTATCTTTTTTCTCACCTCCTATGAAAACACCCCTGAAACATGACTACATTATACAGCATTTTTTGACTGTAAATGAAATAAAGTGAGGATGTATTTGACAATAGACGCCTGATAGAATTCACTCATGAAGCCATGTAAATGCAGGATGTAACAAGTATTCAATAACGGGTTCACAAAATAATGTTTTGTTGTGCGAACCCTGACAGTACTCGAAAAGAGATGTGTGATACTTTGTGACACACATCACCCTACATTAAGGACCTTTTTATTCTTCCCCTCACCACAGTAATTTGGGTCTGCTAATGGAGCATCTCCCACGAGAGGCTGGGGAATGTAGCCTTGGGCCATGAGAATTGCTCAGGATATAGTTGAAAGACTTAAATAGATATCAGCTAAAAATAGAGTTGAATGGGGGCAGGGTGCCCATTGAACTGAATGCAAGAGATTTAAAACAGAAATCTTGCTTTAACAAACCGTTCTTTTTGCAACAAACCCGCAGCTGACTGAATGGCACCGATTTCATGATTCAGTGCAAATGATGCAACACCCACCTCGCTTTCTAGAGGAGCAGTAGCTGTATCTGAAAAATGTCCAGGCAAATTTGAAAAGACATTTTAATACTAGATCATGAATGGTTGTACACTGTGTTGGCTGGACAAAGCTAGCTTCGAGGGTTTAATTAATACCCAAATGCTAATTTTAGTCTTAGAAAATGCAGTGACAGCACAGCTCAAGTAAGTCCCAAGTAGTGCTAGGGCGTTGATTGAGGGTTAGGTTTCCAAGAAACTGCTGGAGGTTTAGTGTGTTTCTCTGGGAGTTTGCAAGGTTGCTAGTCTGTATATATAGTATTCTGAACGATTGCTTAGTAGCAGCCGAGAGCTTCTTGTATTCCAGGTAGTTGCTAGGGTAGTCCATGAGTTTGCATGATCTTTGATTAAAATTTGCCATGGTATTTCGGCTGGTTGCAAGGGCACAGTATCGGTAGTTGTTTTCTGTGATATTAGTACTATTATTATAACAAATAAATATTTTAATATTTATATATATATAAATAATTTTTTGGGCTCAATAGCTATATTAATATCCACCTCTGGTCATAGGTCGCTGCCTCCCTGCACTTACCCCTCCAATACTTGCCTGAAGCTCAAAAGCCCTGCCCACAAGTTGACAGGTTTGGTTCCCTAGGTTTATGACGTAGGAAAACTTGGCTGTCTGACATAACACAAATTGCGACTGTGTTTCTAACGCTGCAGCTTCAAAGTAAACATGCTCAGCCACGGTTGACTGTTTATTTTTCCCTGAATTCTAGCATTAATAGTCACCACATAAGGTTTAAAAGCTGTATTTTTTTATTATTTTAATGGATGGTTTTAAAATAAGAATTTATAAATTCTTATATATTTCTCCATGTACCAGAAACGAGCTTTCTTAAGTTCTAGAAAAAAAGTCGTGGTCTTTTTGTGTAGAAAACGTAAAACGGTCGGTTAAACCAACGTCTTAAAAACATCTGCGCACGGAAATAAACATCTGACAGATTAGAGCTCCTCAGAAAAGTATCCCTCGATTTGTTTAAACATCTCCAGTAGACCGTGAACAAGTGTAAAATGCTTAAAATGTTCCTCCCTTCATGGTTTCATTCTATCGCCTCGTCTGTGCCCAAAAAAGGGAAAAGTTTATCAAACATCAATCCTCTAGGAAATACTTATTCGAATTTTTCCACTCCACCTTAAATGGTACTGCAGTTACACACTGGTCCTCGTGCAGCAGAGCCCTCCGTCAGAACGTAACGGCTGCATCATTTAAGGTGGAGCGGAGAGTTGAGTGAAAACCAGGAAAACTTGCGTTCCGTCGCAATAACGTGCTTATATTCATGAACTGGGACAAATATAAATGCTACATATTTCATATTTATTTCTCAGTTTGTAACTTATATAACGTTACGTGCGCCAAACCACAACGGAAGTTTTGTGGCTCTTAAAGCGTATCATCAAGCTCTTAACACTTTTTCGAGTTTGAAAGAAAAAACTACAACGATATAATAAAAGTAGCTTACCTCACGACTCTTTAAACTCCTTGTCGAACCCAAAATCACTTCTTCGCCTAAGTCTACAAGTCTAAACCGCGTTGAAGTCTGAAGTCTCTTTTCACCGTCTTTTTCAGTCTTAATTTATCTTCGCCAATCACGAACTAGACCTTCGCACATGCCCGCCTCCGCTCACTGAGCTCCACCAATCGGAGGGCAGCAAGCACATGTGATTGACAAGACACAGGTGACAAGCAGAAGGCAAATGACCTCTTTAGAGATGTTCAACTCTGAATAATTCTTCATAATTACTCATGATCTTATATTAACAGATGCTATTATTATGAGACGCTAAGCTATATTTATGAAATGCAGTTATAACCATGACGTAGAATCTCATTCTGAGATACGATTTTATTGTTATAGGATCTTATTATTTTTAAACCAATACCAAATAATACTTATGAAAAAGGAAAGTCATTACTTTGACTTACTAAACAACAACCTGTTTTCCACATAGTCAGTTCTGACCAGAGGGCAAGAGAAGAGAATGGATATGATGAGAAAGACTTGCCTAGAGTCTATGCAAATATCAGCCTAAGCCTCTGGCTATTTGTGTTGAACATGTTGGCAGATGGGTTCAGAGACAGGTTCATTTACATATGATCTATTGTACTGATCTCTATGTAATACTATATTTGTTGCTCATTTTTCATTAGGTTAAAACATTTTTAGATGCAGTGATGTTGAGACCAGAATAATAGAGCAAACTAAGACAGTTATATTTGGGAGGTAAGTAAAAAAAAAATTGCTGACTACATTTTTATTCAAAGGAAATATGTGAACAATCCTTGTCCCCAGTGATTCTGGGAAGCTCCAGACCCACCGTGACCCTGAACTGAATAAGCAGTTACAGACAATGAATGAATGGATGTGTGTACAACAGGTTTTTATTTTGTGTGTCCAAAGGCTGTGAACACGAACTCAACCTGTGTTTTTTTCTGAAATCAAGGGTATTCATAATTTGATGGGAAGACATGTTGGAACAAACCATGATAAAAGTAATTTCACTAATTATTAGGAGGGGTGTGTGTCAACAAACATTCAGAGCCATAAAGCTTGTTTATATAAAAGATGCAAATATGAAGCCATGTCTGTTTTATAGTGCTGTCTTTATTAGAAACCGACTACCACAGTGAGGAAAACACCAGAAGCCATCTCAGGGTCACAGCTTTGGTCAGGGTCGTTTTCAGGGACTTGGAACTTTCTCCCAGGGTCCTGCATCCTGCTTCAGAACCCTCTGGAATCAGGGACATCAGAAGGCCATTATCCTTATTGCTTCATTTGTCCAGCTTTTCTACAACTTCAAAACATCATGGACACTGAAAATAAAGCAGAGGTTACTTTTCTACAAATCAAAACGTACAATGTTCCACATTACACAGCATTATGAGTCAAAAGTGTAATCCCTTACCAAAAAATAAAAAATAAAATAAAAATAAATAAATAATAAAAATGGTATGATATCTCAGTTGAGTGACATTCAAAAGTTTACCCACTCCTGACCACTTTGATTTGGTTAAAAACCTAACAAACAGGACAAAAAGATCTTATTAAATCAGTTGTACACACTGTCCAGCTTTTGTATGTGTTTCCATGTGTAAAATATTGCATAATGAGTCATTTTCAACTTTTAACACTAACAATGCTAACCGCTAACAAGCTAACAATAGAAACCTAGGGCATAGGGATTTCTGAACATTTAACTGGAATATTGTCTGCTTGAGTGTGAGACCATTCCCAGTTTCGATATCTGAGCTACGAGGGAAATGGAACACAACATCAACATCAAAAGTCTGGTTTTTATCACTACTGCTGTGAGTTCTGTACTGTACTTAATAAATGGAGCTGTCCTTCAGATTAGATATTAAACCCAGGTCCTGATTCTCTGAGGTTACTAAATGATCCTAGGTTGATGATCATTTCATGATGTCCTGCTAAATCTGCCTGTGGTCACTTCTGGCCTCCGAATCATTCCTGACTTCAGATAAACTAGTTTAATCATGCTCTCTCCTCTTCTCTCTACCTAATACCTGAAGTGTGGTGAGTGTTCTGGCTTGGAATGACTTCCCTCAGATCCTCCAGGTGGTGGTTAAGGAGGCTTCTTAATGCCACCCCCACCAAAAAAAAGTGAGTGTCTAGAAAAACACTATGTACGTAACTATAACTCGTTTATGAGTTGTCTTTACTAGTGTGCCATCTAGTGGTACAGTCAATAACAGTTGTATTTTAAGGGGAATTCCACTCTCAGTCACTCACAGCAGAGTAAGCATTTTTGGATCTGATTTGGAAGGTACTCTCAGTTGCTTTGGGTCCGAATGTAAAAATTCTCACACAGGAGCAAGAGGGCTATCTTGAATGTAAACACAAACACTACAAAAATGTTATCTATTGTTCATGAAGAGAAATTCCTGTGCTGAAATCGAGGAGTGGGGAGGGAGGCTTCCTAGCCTCATCCAGAAGTTACAAAATGTAGTTTCTGCAGTGCTGAGCCCAGACTGGCAGTGAGGGAGGCTCTATTCTCCCTATCACAGGTCAGCGAAGAATCACAATGATTTCAAAGCTGTAATTTTAAGGTAAAAGTACAACCTAGTTTATTATTATTATATTTAAGCCATATTCATTTGTGGACAGAGATATTCAGTTCTGCTGGAGTAACTGTACATGGACTTCAGGTCCCCCAACCCAATACCAAGAGTGAGCTAAATGGGTCTAAAACCCAACAGCATTGGGTTGACGAGGAGTGAACTGTTTTCTGGACTGATGGAGTTCCATCCTGTACCTTTGGGATGGGATGGCATGGTCTTGTTAGTCAACAAGTGGCTGAATGCCATCATATCTTCACAGCTTATCTAGTGTAGAAGAGCAGAACTTGCTGCTAGTTCCAAACGGACAAGCTTCCATTAATTACCATTGATTTCAGAAGAAATACTGATTGAGGAAGTGTCCACACACAGTTTCCCGTATAATGTATATTCCGCAGATTTTCTAGCTTGTCTGTTCTGGTTTATTCTTTTGGGTGTGATGCCCCCCCCCTGTCACTTTGCTTACCTCCAACTGCAGGCTCCTCAGCGCACCCTCAGGCTCCAAAAGCAAAGGCGGCAAAAAAATGTTGGAGATTGAAGATATCCCTCCAGTTCCTACAACTTCCTACTTTCTAATTTTTTTTTAGATAGGGGCCAAGGCCAAAAAGTTCCAGGGTTTGAGCCTCAGTCCAGTATCTCCTTGATGCACCAGCAGCAAAGCAAAAAATAGAGGCACTCTTTGAGGGACTGGATGACCCCGTAGGCGATGTTTCCTCCCAGCAAGCCCTTGCTCCGTCCGAAGCCTAATGCAGCGTCCCTCAGGTTCTGCCCCAGAGAGGAGGGCATAGCCTGGGGTAAAGGGCGTTGTGGGTGCATCTGGAAGGAGCGGAAGAAGAAGGGCAAGAGCAAATGGGAGAGGGAAGCTCGGGCACCCGTGGTGGCGTTCTCCAGGGTTCCTTTAAAGATCTGAAAGGTGACCTCTTCTTGAGGTATGGGGGGCTTATTAAGCCAAGAACAACTCGACCTCCTCTACAGCAGCTGTTACGGTCTACGCCTGGAGTCCCTTTTCCCCCCCAGGACCCCTCTGTCTCTTTACATGTATATGTTATTATAAGCTCTGGAACCTACCAGTTTGCCCTGCTTCCTACCATAATGCCCCCATCCTACCGTATGACCCTCAACGCCTTTAATCCCCTCATTGTCTGCCTCTAATTCCTGCTTTGTTTTTGGGAAAAATCCTGAATGCTTTGTCCAACACGTCCCCCCCAAATGCATACCTGACCGTTCGCCCTGTCCCCTCTGGAATGAGCCTTTTGTTCCAATGTGGGTTAGGGAGGCCATATATGGTGCTCAGTGCATTTGTGCCATGGACATGGTGAAAAGCAACAGTCTGCTCTTAAAACATCATCCATTAATATATGATTTAAATGGAAGAATACAGTACTGAGTGCATATACATCTGGCAGCTCATATATGAGTTATGTGCTGCCCCAGAAACATTACATGACCTATGACGGGATTGATACCCCTTCCAGGTGTGAACAAAACACTATAGCTTTTAAAAACATCAGAAGACTCATTGGACTAGAGCTCAAATGCTAGGAAGGTGAGTCAATGATCCACACTCTGGCTGTAGAATTTACTTCAATCAACTTTACAAAAAACCACATAGTCTTCATTTTTAAACACTCTCTGTCCATCTGTCAACAAGCTTTCATATTCCCTCTTTAAATATATATTTAAGGTCGAGCTACAAGCCACGAATGTGTATTTGTTAGGTGCCAATCTTCATCCTCGTAGAGCTTCTTTCAGGAAACCAAACAGGCGATAGTCCGATGGGGCATGGGTTTAGAACAAAGTGTTTGGAGAGTGTTAACATGTGCAGGAGTCTACGAACATGTGTCATGCCAAATCACAACGCCCTCTGCATTTTTAGGCTTCTGTAAGTGTCTCACTGTAACGAGCACTGAATCTTTTTCCTGATAATGTTCCAATACTGGGCCTTGACAGAAATCACAGACAGTAAGCTTTCATTTTCCAGGTCATGGCTGACTTTTGAACTTGTTCTTTGTCTGTGACTGAGGAGGTTTTCATTCAATACTCTGCTGTTTACTCTCAGAAATGTATATTTATGGATCATTTTTGACTCACCCCTCGTACATACACCTTCCTCTAGAACTTCTGGAAGTCACTGATGACAAGAGCATCAGCTAAATACCGTAAATATCGATGGTACGATTGTGTATAGCAGCTACTTATCACACTGACATGATTTCATACAAATATTACGAATAAATCAGGAGAAACATCAGGAGGAATAACTGGAGAGTTCTGACCTGAAGAAACAACATCAGTCAATAACATGCTCCACATCTGAAACAGATGATAATATGTATTTATATATGCAATCTATAGTTCCAGATACATATGTAAACATATAATTTTTCCCCTCAAAGAACAACGTGAAAAGGAATATTAAAACAATTCAAAAAGTAAAAATGCAATATTAAAAAAAAATAATAAATCAACATCTGTGCAGGTAGAGGATTAAAACTTTGGTTTAGAAATGCATACAAACTACAACGAATCATGACCAAAAGTAATCCCAAACACCTCCCCCCCTCCAAAAAAGAACCAAAAAAATTAAAAAAATAACACCATCACAACACAAAGAGTGCAGAGCATTTCCATGCAACAGAAGGCCGCCGTGAAATACGAAAAAGAGCAAAGTCTGAGAGTCTGGGTGTGGCAGAATAAGCCGGGTCATTCCAGGCCTTTCAGCCATGCATGTGCTTGTTCACACACACACACACACACACATATATATATATTCAGTGCTGTGCAAAAGCCAGAGAGCTCCCCTCTATCATTCAATCACCAATAAAAGCAACCATTAAGTACAAGTTATTCATGTTTCAGGAGATATCTGATGCAACTAGATATTTTATAATCAACATTCCCCAGGAAGAGGAACATCAGCGGTAAAAACTGAGTCTAAAAAATTAAATCCAAACTGGAATATTAACAACGGTGTAAGATCCTTTCACTGTGAGAAGGCAACTCAGCACCATGATGTGGAACTGTCAAGAAGCCCTTATTGAGAGGAAGAGAGAGAGAGAGAGAGGAAGAGAGAGAAAGAGGAAGAGAGAGAGAGAGGAAGAAAGAGAAAGAAAAATTTGATGGTGGTCTCAAAACAATGGAGAAACCAGCCCTGAGCCCAGACCTCAGATGTCAACAGCACTGCATGTGTGGGATTAACTGTAGCACCCAAGTTCTAAGACTGCCCTCTGGAGGTCTGGTGCAGATGTCTTGGAAGAAACTGAAAGCGAGTCTCGTAAAAAGAAGAGAAGCTGCAGTTAAAGGCTGAACAAACTGAAAATGTGTTATTTATATTTAGATGTTGAGGCTTCTGTGGAATTCAGTGTCATGAAAATTTGATTCTGAAAAAAGAATGACTTGTACCTCATGACTGGAAATGATGGGAGAATGTACGAATAAAGGGTGGTCTCTGTATTTATACACACACTCCAGGTCACTTTTTTTTTTACCATTCACTGTAACCCAAATACACAGAAGTAAAGACCTCAGATACATTACAGAAATACGTCTCATCACACAGAGCCACAGACAGAGCCGGCCTGCTCTCCACATCACATAGATGGCCTTATATCACACATGCTGCATTTGGAAAACGGAAACTGAAAAGCAAAAGCAGTTGTTGTGTAGCTAGCAGCTGAGTAGATGTACTAAACTGTACAATTCAGTTTACACAATTTAAACTCTATACTCTCACTTATTTATTTATTTATTTTTTATTTTACACTGTCCCTGGACCCACTGTGAGGGAATCATGACGGCATCATGACTATCAAACTTAGTATTTGTCAGCGTCATAACAAAACCTTGTCAAATCATACCCCCACTGCCCACAAATAATAGTAATAAAAAACAAGGTTCAGGGACAAACAGCTGTAGAACCCCCAGGTTGTGTGTTGACTGTAGTGGTAAATGATATGTGTGCTCTTGTGAAAGTCTAGTGTAAGTTTTACATATCCTTCACATGTTAAAGTTACCCTCTGTTACGTTAATCTTATTCCATGTCGCTTTGGACTAATGCCAAAACAATGCCAACCTCTAAGACTGAACTTTGGAGACACTCCTTTGGAAACAGTAAAAGTGGACGCTATAATTCCTATTATTTGGGCAACACAGCTTCGGTGATCTTGGACTGTGGGCTGAATACCTGCCTCGGGTCACTGTCTGTGAGCAGTGTGGTGTGTTCTCCCTGTGTCTGCGTGGGTTTCCTCCGGGTGACTGTCTGTGAGGAGTGTGGTGTGTTCTCCCTGTGTCTGCGTGGGTTTCCTCCGGGTGACTGTCTGTGAGGAGTGTGGTGTGTTCTCCCTGTCTCTGCGTGGGTTTCCTCCAGGCACTCGGGTGTTGGTATGTGTATGAAAGGTGGCTTTGTGAAACTGTCCACAGGTGTGTGTGCGCGAGGGACTGAGTGATGGACGTGACATGTCCAAGGTGTTCTGACACGTCCTGATAGGCTCTGGACCCATAGCTGAACTCTGAACAGGACTGTTACAGATGCATGAATGAACAGATGGGATATTTTTTAGTCTGTGACGTTCCTGTGCAGGATTATGTTTTTGTTTTCTTTCCTATAATGCATTGTTAAAAACAGCATTTTCAAGTGTAAAAATAAAATAACAAATGAAACCAATGACAAGGTTTTGATACGACACGGACGAATGGCCAAGTTCGGTTGCAGTGGCGGAAACAAATCATGCAGTAACAGTAGGTTTCAGTAAAAGTAGAAGAAGTAAAACCCACCGTCGACATTTTAAAATCTTCTATGATCATCTCCTAAAAGTCTGAACTCGAACATTCATAACCAAAACGGTCAGATCCAAACACATTAGCGTGTACGGATACAGTCACAGGATGAACGTTTTGATACTTGCACATCTACTGCATATGTACATATTCTTAGAAGGCGGTCGGCCATTTCTATACAAATAGAAACAGTATCACAAGTAATTCTTAATTCATAGCAATCTGAATGGTACAAAAACATCTATCTAGTCACAGATCAGCACTAATACAGGAGCACGACTCAACAGCAGAGATTTAAGAGGATGTGTAAGACAAAGGCTAAGGATTGCCATCACCTAAAAACGTGGACTAAACCTGGACTAAGCTTGTGTTGTTTTTTTGCAGTGGATTTTTTTGTTTGTTTTGTATTATTTTGGCAAGAGTTTCTCTTTTCTGCTTCTTCTTCTAAACACAAGATGACTGCATTCTACCGATGTGGCTGTGTTTGAGTAAAAAGGCACAATTCATACAAATAAAACAAAGTGGTGACAAAGGAAAGAAGGACAAGCTCCTGTGTCCTTTTCACGGTTTGTAAAAACTGCATATCGTTGGCAGACTTGCCAGAAAATGACAACTAACCCCTCAGAAATTCCCGCTTCCTTTCTCAAACGAGTTAATGCTACTCTACCTTAACCTCTAAATGCTACTCTATTTTTTTTAGGAGCATCTTTGAATTAGGTGGCCATCATTGACCCTTATTTTCACTTTTTAAAAAAAATCTCATCATCCTTTCAAAACGCAGTCCTGACTCCAGCACGCATAGAGATAAGATTGTCGATGCCAACAGGGAAATTAGAAAACACCAGAACGTAAATATATACAGTAAGAAAATGCATGAGCTCAACCTTTCCTGAAATGCTAATGAGAATAAAGCCAGCTGGACGATGTCAAGTTGCTCTAGACGACCACAGTCAGATGTGGATGCATTCCCCTTTCAGGATGACATCATAGAGAAGCCTGAATTAAGTATTTATCTCCCACACTTTTTTTTTTTTGAGTCATTAAAACAGTGTTTTGTTTTTCCACTCTGGTTTTGGCTGAGTTTATTGGACGACTGCTGTTTCTCTCTTTCAAATTCTTATTTTTTTATCTCCTCCTTGATTGGGTTCCATTTTCCACCTCAGCTTCACCTCATTCCATCAGACACATGACGATATGCAAGGTTCCAAATGTTCACAACATTCCCAAAAAGGGATAGAGGCGATCTCGAGCAAACGAGTGGAATACCAGCAGGAACTCTGTAGATTGTTGGACAAGGAGGAGATTCGTTTCCTCTGTAAAAAGCACTCCCGCTATGAAAAGGTTCAAACTTCCAGCACATGTCTCTGGATCACTTCACTTTATAGTTGCACCAGATGTGAAGTGTCAATCTTTGGAGTGCTACACAGGGACAGTTTCATACGTTTGAGTCTTTGAATGACTCTTTAAATGCCCGAGTTCGCTGTCGTGTTTACAGTTGCACCTCAGTCTTAATGCGACGTGACGTATCTGTTGGCTTTGATTTTTTATTTTGGCTTCTTTAATCTTCTTGTTTGTATTTATTTTAAAGCCTGATGTGAACCTGACACGGTCCTGGAGTTCAGTGATTGCATCAGTTTCACGACAAATTGACGACTAGGTACAAAGTTCAGCGTTCCTTTTTTTTTCCTTTGAGGCAATGATTTGTTGATGAAAAACACAAAAAATAAAAAATTCTCTGGAAGAGTCTGGTTAAAAGAGTCAGAGGAGTGAAAGGAGGAGTATTTTTCACAGACAGATGCCAGAAGAACTGCCTGAGGCTCCTTAGGCACGGCGTTCCACAGGCTGCTGAAGACACACCTCACTTCCTGCAGAGACGATGGGCAGCCGGTTGTCCATGTGGTAACTGATAAGGTGACTCACGCTCTCAAAGCGGTGGTCTTTGGTGCGCACCTGAGGGGAGAGAGAGAGAGAATAAAGGACAGGACTCAATATGGAACATGCCATTCATTTCTTCTACAATGAAGTTTAATATTATTATTAACAGAGAGTTTGCCCCTGTTTGTTGTAGTAAGTCTTGCACTAGCTGGGACATTAGTGTGAGATTTTTTATGGCATTCTGCCACATAAGCCTGAGTGAGGTCAGGTACATGTTGGATGATTAGTTCTGGACCACACACACCACTCAGATGGTGCACAGAACTCTGGGTCTTTAGTAAAGATAATGGTTCTAGTGAGGACCACGAGATCTATACTGACCCTTCTGCATGCTGAATTGGTTCTATACAGCACCAAAGACTGTTCTTTTATTGTAATAATCTGGACATAGAAGAACTGTTTTTAGAGCCGAGCAGCGCTCTCAGATCTTTAGGAACTAAAGATCCTGCCTCAGGTCAAAACTAATCATGGAGAGGCAGCGTTTAGCTCCGGTGCCGCTCTGAAACGGAACCAGCCGAGAACATCAGAAGAGCCCTGACTTTAGACACGTTTAAATCAAGACTGAAAACATTCCTGTTTGAGCAGCTACAGCTCGGTTGAAAATACTCTGCACTTTTTATTCTGTAACTGCACTTTATTTCTTTTCTTTTATTGTATCATTTTAAATTGTTTTAATCGTTTTATCGGACTTTTATGATTTTTATTATGGTTTTTCTTCTGTAAAGCACTTTAAATTGCTTCTGTATGAAAGGTGCTCTATAAATAAACTTGCTTTGCTTTGCCTATAATAACAGAACCATTCTCAAAGTGCTTTTCTGTAACGTGTAACAAAATAAACATTCAAACATTGTCTGACGCTTTTGTCATTTTATTGTAACTGTCTTCTTATTTAAAAATGAATAAATAACTAAAACTAATGGATTAATACCTTGCATTAAACAACGCTAACATCACCATCACCATCTTCTAAACCAAAACTCTCATGTACTTTTAGATGCAATATTATCCCCCAGTACCGAACAGTGCGATGCACATGTTTTTGCAGAATTTTTCTTCATAGAAGTCATAATAAACGCAGCGATGGATAATTTCTTCTCGCTTGCCATTTTCTGTTTACTTTACTTTTAGGTTGTGTTTTGTTGAATTAAATGAAAATGGTCTTCTTTAATACTATGCAACAGTTACCATAAAGGAAAATGTGGGAGAACGTTTAAAATTTTCATTATAATTCTGTTACATGGTGAATGTGTGGATGTGTGTCGCCCTGTGAAGGACTGGCGCCCCCTTCAAGGTGTGTTCCTGCATTGCGGCCAGTGATTCCGGGTACGCTCCAGACCCACCGTGGCCCTGGACTGGATAAGGGCTTACAGATAATGAATGAATGAACTCTGTTACACAAAAACACCTTAAAACTTATTTGCACACCTAACATTTAGAGCCCATTACAACACATCCTCCATCAATCTGAAGAACCATTTCTTAGAAGGAACCAGGTCACCATTCAGATATTTCTATATAAATCTCAGAGAAAAGTGTCAGGGAATATACAGCACCAATCAAAAGTTTGGGTACACCCACTCAGGGAGGTTTTTTTTTGTTTGTTTGTTTTGGGCCATTTTCCACATATTGTGAATGTACAGTACCAGTCAAAAGTTTGGATCTTCTCATTCTTTGCATTTTTATTATTTTTTACATTGTAAATGAATGTGGAAGACATTAAAACACACATAGAATTATGTAGTAAACAAAAAGATGTTAAACAAACCAGAATATATTTTATATTTTAAGTTTTTCAAAGTAGCCCCCTGTTGCTTTGATGACAGCTTCACACACTCTCTCCGTTCTCTCAGTCGGCTTCATGAGGTCGTCACCTGGAACGGTTTTCAGTGAACAGCTGTGGCCTCGTCGAGAGTTAATCTGTAGAACCGCTCCCTTCTGAATGTGTCTGAGACTGTACCTGGGGTTGTGCAGAGGTAGGGGCTGGTACACAGCTCTATACAGTGACTAGCTCTACTACTAGTGTGCCTAAACTTTTGATGGGTACTGTATATCATTTTAGCCAGCCTCTGGCTTTCAGTATCGTCATCTTAGGCTTATGAGCTTCTGCTCCCAATTTGCTCAGAATTATTGGTTCCAAGGCATGTACACAACCTGGACAGGGTGACAGTTGATTACAGGGCATCACACACTCACCCAGTCATTCACACTCACACACATCTATGGACTGTGGGAGGAAACTGAAGCAACTGGAGAAAACCCACACAGGCAGGAGGAGAACAAACCAAACTCCTCACAGAGAGCGACCTGAGGTGGGTCCCTCCTCCGTTCACTCACCACTCCTTCTGGATCCACCAGCAGCAGATGTTTGGGCTGACCACCCTGCTGTCCAGTGAGGACGTACTGTCCCGGTGTAGTGCCAGACTCCCGGACCAGGAAATCTCCGTCTTTGCTCAACAGTCTCTCGGCTTGTCTGCGGCTCAGCAGGCCATGGAACCAGGGCTCGTTCTGCAGCTGCTCGGCCAAAGGTGGCAGCGCCGTCACTGCCACACCGAGGGCATCATCAAACGGCTCTGTGGAGATATGCAAATATTCAGTGTTCATAACAGCAGCGTAGTCACACCAAGACTGTCATCAGACGGCTCTGTGGAGGTAAAATATTCACAGTTATTCACAGTAGCGTAGTCACACAAAGAGTGTCATCAGATGGCTCTGTGGAGGTAAAATATTCAGAGCTCCTGACAGTAGAGTAGCAGTCACACCAAGAGTGTCATCAGACGGCTCTGTGGAGATATGAAAATATTCAGTATTCATGAAGAACAAAATGATATGGGCCACTTTCAGCGTGTCCCAGTGGAATGTACTCTGCGGTGATGGAGCGCCGTCCAATAACTCAGAGATGAACTAGACTTTGGTTTTGTGATCAAACATTAATCATCCAGCCACATTAACATACTTCATTAAAGCTCTCATGGTTTAATGCTATCAAATTCTCACATTAACTCATTAAGCTCCAGTTAGAGAACATTTCTTCAAGCCAAGATCTGGAACATCATAAAGTCTAACTTGCTTTATGAGCAGTGGCATATCCCTGTATACTGAAGTAGCCTAGCAGTCGTATCAACGTCAAATCAAACTGCAATTACAGTTACTATATTTCAAACGGAATTGGAAGAATTATAAATAACGTACTTCAAATAAAACAGTCTTTCTTTTTTCCAATAAAATTTAAAAACAAAACAAGGCCTTTGAAAAAATGTGCATATTAAAATGAAGTGCCTAACATCTCTTGTAGTTGTGTGTGACTGTACTGGTTTTTCCCTCTAGAGCTGATTGGCACTTCATGCTCGAGGGTGGGACTTTATCCATAACCAGCAAGCTGATTGGCCCTTTTTGCTGAAAGGCGGGATGTAAACAGACTTCTGCGTTACGAGAACCCCGTTCATGTTTCAACTGATGGGCAGTGTCTTTATTTATAACGTTTTACCAAACACAACACTGTCGTCCCATAAATGTCTCAAGAGAGCTTCTATCTCATCCTGTGAGGCTGTTTTATTGGGCCCCAGAGTTGTGGTGTCTGGATCCCTGCTTTGTGTGTGTGTATGAGTGACCCCTGATCTAGTTTTAAGCCTTCCAAAAGAGCAGACGGCTGTGTGGGCAAAGTTTCTAATGATATCCTTCATTTCAGAGAAAACGAATTTGGACAACCAAATTTTTAAATACTTCTGGCCATATAATTGTATTTCTCGGAATGGGATCAAAATTGGTGGACAGTGTCGCAATGACTAATCATCACTAATCAATATTATACTCACTCATGTCAAATGCATCCCTGTGAGCATTGCCATTGGCAGCAGATGCCGGGGGACGGGGTTTGTCCACGTTGACGTACGAGGGATCGTCAAAGAGGCCACCTTCCTTTACCCCCACTGAGAAAAGAGAAAGGGACAAGAAAAAAAATAGAGAGTGGTTAATTCTTTGATGTGAAGCCATTAGTGGCAGCATTCAGAAAGACATTGGAAGCATGACCCACATTTAAAAAGCACTGATCAGCAAAAGTGGCATTAAAACACTGAGTTACTGTGAAGAATGAGAGAGAGAGAGAGAGAGAGAGATATTATATATGAGACAGACCTGGTAGTGGAGGCAGAGGTTGCTTGTGGATATCATTCATTCCAGGCTGTCCATATGGCTAGAAACACAAACAAAAACAAACATGAACAAACACACACTTTACTGTGCAAATGTTGTGAGCACAATCACTTTTAATCTGTACAGCAAGTGTTTTTTTTTATTTGGTGGAGTGATAAAGCACTCTACATTATTTTGGGATGAATTACAGGAGAGTAGAAGACATTACTGTAGCAAGGGGAGAACAAACTTCCTATTAATAGCCTACGTTCCAGAAGAAATGTTAAATGAAGTGGTGTCCACATACTTTTGGCCACAGTGAATTTTGGCTAAGTACTGTAAAGACGGCACTTTAAACCTCTCTCACACTAAAGGATCAGGATAATGGGTAAGAGTAAGTGTATCCTAGTGGGCACTGAAACACAGCTGGGCTCAAGGTGGCAAAGTGGGGTGTGAGAGTGGGCTTCTCGCCTGGGTGACCACACCACACTGTACCATTAAGAGCCCTCGAGCAATGCTTCTAATGTGGCATTTATCTGCCTTTGTGACCTGATAAGTCTGGAAGCTGCTCTGCATAAGAGTGTCCGCCAAAAAACATAAATATAAGGCCTCACCAGCGTGGCTCCTGTGCTGTGTCCAGGACGTGTCCTCATGTCCACCAGGCCTCCGGGAGGAGGCTGTTTCCCAGGGAAGTTATTATAGTAGGGAACATCTGGGGGAGGGGCCAATTCCTCTTCCTCTTCCTCCCACGCTGAGCCATCAAACGGGGCCATCCTGAAAGAAAGAGAGAGAGAGAGAGAAAGAAAGAATGAGTCAGACAGGAAGGCAGAGGCAAAGAGATAGAAAGTGACAGAAGAAGAGAGGCACATGGAAGAAATGAGAATGAGGTAGTTTTCTTGTTGTTATTACATAAATATTTAACAATTATAAGAGTAAAACAAGCATATCTGAGCTATATAAATACACAACACGGTGCTAATAATATAACAATTTTTTAAAACTACAGTTATTATTTTTGTTATATTAATATACTAGTATTTATATAATTTTATGCTAGAATTTAGATCTAAGTGGCACGGTGGTGCAGCAGGCAGTGTCGCTGTCACACAGCTCCAGGGACCTGGAGGTTGTGGGTTCGAGTCCCGCTCCAGGTCTGTGAGGAGTGTGGTGTGTTCTCTCTGTGTCTGTGTGGGTTTCCTCCGGGTTACTGTCTGTGAGGAGTGTGGTGTGATCTTCCTGTGTCTGCGTGGGTTTCCTCCGGGTGACTGTCTGTGAGGAGTGTGGTGTGTGCTCCTTGTGTCCGTGTGAGTTTCCTCCGGGTGACTGTTTGTGAGGAGTGTGGTGTGATCTCCCCGTATCTGTGTGGGTTTCCTCCGGGTGACTGTCTGTGAGGAGTGTGGTGTGTTCTCCCTGTGTCTGTGTGGGTTTCCTCCGGGTGCTCCGGTTTCCTCCCACGCTCCAAAAACACATGCTGGTAGGTGGATTGGTGACTTAAAAGTGTCCATAGGTGTGAGTGAATGTGTGTGTCGCCCTGTGAAGGACTGGCAGCCCCTCCAGGGTGTGATCCTGCCTTGCACCCAGTGATTCCGGGTAGGCTCCGGGACCCACCTCGACCCTGAACTGGATAAGCGCTTACAGACAATGAATGAATTTAGATCTAGACTTTATTAATAAACTAAAAGAATGTTCGGATTATTCAAAAAAATATTAATGCCATCAAAATGAACTGATTTATTAAGTGAAAAAAATACATAAACATTCATTCATTTTCTGTAACTGCTTCATCCTGCTCAGGGTAGTGGTGTGTCCAGTGCCTACCCAGAAAAACTGGGGGCTAGGCAGATGGGGTACCAGTCCATCACAGGACACCTGTGGATATTTGCGCAGCTATTCCACCTACCAGAGTGTGTTTTTTGACTGTGGGAAGAAAAATGAGAGGAGGAAACCCACACAGACACAGGGAGAACACACCAAACTCCTTATCGACAGTGACACAAGCTGGGGCTTGAACCCCAACCCCAGGACCCTGGATCTGTGCGACACTGACACAACTTGGTACGTTTTTTTTTTTGTTTTTTTTTTGCTCTTGCGGCCCCCCGTAGTGTAATTCACTTTTACAGCACTGTATTGAAAATAATGGGGGGAAAAAGAGGGAGGGTGCCCTACCCTACTCCAAAAGATACATAGAGCAGTTTCTGCAGGGCTAAGCCTGGAGAAGCAATGACAAAGGCTCTACTCTCCCTATTGCAGGCCAGTGAAAGGTCACAATGATTTTGAAACTGTAATTTTAAGGCAAAAATATTACATACTATCCCTTTAATTATTAGGAACAATATTACATACTGTTCCTTAATATTTGGCTGCAATATGAAATATACGTAACACAGAGATTGTACAAAGATGCCCTACAGATGTTTGCTGCTTTCATAAACTGGCACTATACAAAGTACAATGCTCTCACACTCTCTCACAGGTGCACAGACACACACACACTCACCTGTCGTGTGGGGTGACGAGTTTGGGGGGGTTTTTCAGGTACTGCTTAAAGCGCAGCTCGAAGGCCTGGCCGATGGTGCTGATCACTTCCTGAGCCAAGCCCTCTGAACACTCCAGGATATGACATGCTTACAAACAGGAAGATAACTCATGTCACAACACAGACAACATACACCTTTCTTTCTACTACCTTCATTTCCATTAACCTATTAATAATCTATTACTGGAGCATTCTGTGTGCTGTCGTGTTTTCTATCACTGTGTAAAAGAAGTGCATGGCTTGCTTTTGTCACGGGATGCACTATGAGTTTGAGTCATTGTCCAGAAACTTATTCCTTTAGTTTGTTAACGTATGGAAAAGTACAAGTGCTGTAAAACCTGCAGAGAGGCCAAGTGTCATGTACAACATGTTCAATACCAGAGTGGCTCAGAAGCCTTACCTCTCTGGTTGACAGGGTCTTTGGCTACGTAGGCTACATATTCTGCTGTATCCTGAAGAGGAAAGAGATAAAGAGTTAAACAGAGGAAGAGGAGCAATGGGAATTGGGATTCGATGCATCATGAGGTCAGAGGCGTACAGGACTGTGCAAAAGTCAGAGACATTTCACTTCCAGTCAAAAGAAGCTTCAACTGCATTCAGTACATTATTCATTTCTTAGGAGATATATCTGTGAAAATTGGCAGTCCATTCACTGTGAGAAAACAACACAATGCTGTGGATCTGAACGCATGTGGAACTATGAAGAAGCCATTACTAAGAAAAGGAAGTTAGCTACTGCAGTTATCAATAAACAGGCCCAGATTTCATCATCGTTGATCAGGTTTAGAGGAATCAGAAAGTGTCATCAGCTTCTAAGATGACTTTCTTGAAACTGACAGCTTCCTTAAATAAACAAACACACAAATAAGGGCTTTTGATTAATAAAATATGATTAATAATAATAATAAATAATCACAAAAATATTCATGTTGTCCTTCTTAAGTCTGAAGATTTTCTTTATTGGATATTTCAATTTAAAAGAAAGGGACAACATAAGATCAACACAATGGAATTATATTTATATTAGTAGTATCTATCATAAATACAAGTACTAGCCTTTTAGCTTTATTGTTGGGATTACGTTTTTTAATTTACGTTATGTAGATAAATGTTAGCGTGATTATTCATGACCCACTGGCAAGAGGTAGCTGCTCTTTTTTATTTTATTTTAATATATGTGTAGTTTTGATGATTTTTTTCAAAAATTCAGGGAGAGCTTAGGCACGGGACACAAAATGTATAAGTAAATGTGCCATCACAACTTTTTCATTAAAAATAATTTCCTTTTTTCCCCCTGAAGCTGACAAATGACTAACGTTTGACTGAAAATTAAACGAAGGAATGGTGTTTTCTGACTTCTGCACAGCATGGTATTCAGAAAGGCAGAAGGTTAAGAATCAAAAGAAAAGAGAGGAAGGAAGGAAGCGTCTTCTAGTCGTATCTAGTCACTAGGAGGTGAGAAACTATGGCTGAAAGGGAAAAAGCAGCAGGAGAGAGAGCAATCAGAGCAAAACAGAGAAAGGTAAAAAGGACAAGAACGAGCGACGTGGGACTCACTGGATCTCCTCCTGATGCAAAAGAGATGGACTGCATGTGATGGTTGGCAATAATCTGTAGGGAAAGAGAAAATGGAGACAAATGGAGAGGGATAACACATGGCCCGAAAAAGGAGGGTGAATAAGGGGAACAAACGTGTAGACATGTCGTGAAATGTGAAAGTAAACAGAGGGGAAGAAGGAAAATAAGGTGGTGAGTCTGTGGTGTAAAATGTGGAACAGGGCCGGTGATATTTCTGGTTTACAGTTAAAATGATAGTTTCCTTAATGAAATGTACACACTTGTCTCCATCACTCATGCCATGGCTCACCAGGTGCCTTTACACTAGCTCCACAGCCAAGAAATCCAAGGAAATTCTCATGCACCCTCCTCCCATCCTCATTCATACCACAAAGCAACTGCATCATTGTCTTGTTTTGGAATTGCAACAAGACCTTACAGTGGGTAGTAAGCACAGCTGAGAAGATCATCAGGCTCATACACACATGCCACATCCGCAAAAGCCACCAGCATTGTTGATTATTCCCCCTACATCCCTCACACAGACTGTTTTCTCTGCTGCTGTCTAGCAGAAGGTACTGAAGCATTCGGTCCATCATCACCAAACTCTGCAACAGCTCCATCCCTCAGGTTTAGCAGAGCCCGAAACACTCAGGACTGAACTGACTGCCCACACACTCTCACAAACCTCAGACGTCACCCACCCCCAACTTTACTTTTCATTTTCTTGCACATGTTCTCAGTGACTATGCTGCTACATACTCTGTACTGTTTTTTCCATCTCAGTAACCGCTGAGTTCATCCATGTCAGTGCTGTGCGATACGACCGTGAATCAATATCACGATTAATCGATCATTTTACCTCAATTGCGATTAATACGTTTTTTGCCTGGGATATAGTTTTCTAATGCTGCTGGGAGCTTGTCAGTCTCTCTCTTTTTTTTTTTGGTCAGTGTTTATATCTGACTTCATGTTCAGTGTCGTCATCACTAAAGATAAAACATGTCCAAAAACAACAGACGCTGAATTTTTCTTTGGTACAAGTTGCTCGGTCGGCTCTGTGTTTAGTCTCTTCTCTATTTTGGCTTCCATGGGGCAGACCACATGACCACATGCGACAGTAATAAGGGGACAGTACATGAACAAAAATTTGGATAGATATATAAAATATTAATAGATATATAAAAACAGAACAAAAAAATGAACAAAATCAAAAGAAAAATCTATTTATTGATATAAGCAATATTAGAATTTCTGAAAGTCGGTTTTCAATTAACTGTCCAGCCTTAAATGTATGATATAAACATGGGATAGTACCACATTTATCTTCCACAATTGTGCATATCCCTTTTTAGTTGATGTTTTGTTTACTACATCATTTTAAACCAGCTGTTCTCCTTCAAAACCTGTGACAATTTCACCATGAATGGACCAATAGAAATGTTCCAAAATAACCTCGAACAAATCCTCTTTACTATGACTTCCATTGAAAGTTAAGTTAATTTTGGAGATACATGTTTTTCTTTGGACAGTGGCGATATATACTTGTTCTCCTTTGTATTTATCAAATTTATTGTGTTGTTTTTCTGCTCTTGTGTTTGCACAATTGAATGTTATGCAGCGTTGTGCTGTTTATGTTGCAAAATGGTCCTGGAGGAAGTCTGTCTTGCTTCACTGTGTCCTTGCATCTAGGTAAAACAACAATTGACGTCAACAGCTAAAAGGACAGTTGGTAACAAAAAAGCATGGCGCTATCTATGACGATCTTCAGTGGAAACTAAAAGACCACTAACGAAATTCTTAAAATATTTTTGCGCTTTTGTCAACAGCACAGAGAGAATAAATCTGCTTTACCAGTGACATTGTGAAGAAGGAGGGGACAGTTTGCTGGTTGACAAATAAACAAGAAACCTTGCACCAATCAACAAAGCATCTGTTTACACTAGAAAGTCCCTACTTTCAGTTAAATATTACCAAAGAGTTGTTGCAAAATTTTAATGTGGCCACCAATTTCAGCTTCACAGGTCGACCTACATTCAAAGAGATAGGAGCCTGTGTCCAGTTGCATAAAATGTTTGTTCTTTAAGTATAGTCCTTAAGTGACCTTAGTCCTTAAGTAAATAATTCTAGGAGAAATGACCATTAAGGTGCTTTATGCAACACATAACTGTTTTAAGAGGGGAAACGTTCTCTCTGGTTTGTTTACGTTCCGAAGCTCCACGTCTTTTAACGTGGAATAGTATGTTTGAGCGGTAAAAAAGGACTGCTGTTTGTACGTGACTGAAGTTTAACAAGTCTGTACGTTTTGTATTCATTGTTTGAATTACCGCAGAAACTCGTGTGTAACTCAAGTCGTTAAGTTTTGTAGCTCCTTGCAGTAATGCAGTTAGCAGTATCTCAAATTTGGAGACACTTCCAACTTAAGTGATCAGAAAGAGCAAAAATATGTCAAATTTAACCACCAATGGAGCAGGAACAGAGTAATGTCCTCATCTCAGTTCATGCTTTTTCAACATTTAGAGTTCTCTCCATTGTCTAAAAAGGTCCAGATGCTTTGCTCTGTGATTAGCAGAGAGAGAGAAAGCCTAGCATATTGGATAGTTTGTCATTTACTGACATCTGCGCTTCTAAAAAACATTAGACTGGTTTCAAGCACACACACAAACAGACCAGAGAGCTAGAAAACGATGAAGAAATAACATCAGAAAGTTATTTAAAAAATAAATGTCGCATTTAAGGGAACATTCAAGGGTTTTTGATGATTTCCGTAAGAAAACCCTTAGCTATCATTTAAGGCATGTTTTTCTGCAACACACTTAACTTTAATGGAGGTTTAAGTGCAATCTTAAGGGAAAATGTTCATTTAAGGTGTTTTATGCAACCAGGCAATGGTCTTATTTAACTGGAAATTACTGCCAAGTTGCCCCTGGTAGGACAGACTTTCCATTGCTTTTCACACTTCTATCTTATGGCTCTCCACTCACCAATAGCTAATATATCTAGCTAATATTAACTTTCAGCTCTGTTTCCCAGGCTACTTTTCTTGGCTTAATAAAACGTTATTAACTGCAAACATGAAATGCAGACATGGACGTCTCTTGGGACAGGTCACGAATCCTAGCTAAAATTAGATGTTCACCCAAGTGGCAGGGAACTAGCAAACAGACATGCCGGCTCATTAAGATTATTGTGCACTGCACCAAAACAATGTTAACCCTGACAGGCTTCCCATCGAATAAAATGCATTTGAAAACATAATGGTGAGTTGCCCTTGTTCAGAGCCAAAGCAGCAAATTAAGGAAGCTATCAGCCATTGGATTAGCATCAGACAAACTAATTAATCTCAGACAGTCTTGCTGATGTAACATACCGTTGTTAAATAAAGTGGACCAGGACAAAAATATGGACAAAATTAAGAGGTAATTTAGAAATCTAAACACTGGCCTAACACCAGGTGAGTATCTAATACACTTCCTAGAAACAACTACAGATACCTGTGCTGTGTCTGAATCTGTGCCCTATTCACTATATAGTGCACTGTATTGGGTTCTGCCATTTTGTAATAGTGTCCGAAAATATAGTGGACTATTTTCTATGCACTCAAACAATCCCACAATGCACTGCAAAAAGTAGTGTACAACTCATGCACAATTGCAGATAGTAGATTACCCACTGTCTGAAATCATTCACTACCCTCCTAAATTCAGTTCCCTATAATAGTACACTATACAGTGAATACTTTAGGGAATAATTATTAGGAAGCCATTTTGGACACAGGACTGGTCTGACCAGAAGTAAACCATGTTGTGGATCAAGATTTAAAAAACATTGTCATAACTTTTCCGACAAACAAAGGGGTTAGCACACATTAACAAGGACACACAGTGTCACAGAAGCAAAGTGCTGCTCATGTGAAGCTCACTAATGTCGCCCCTTGTGGAGAAGGTTTAACCCTGCTGAAGATGAATGAGTGAGTTAGTGAAAAGTCCAGTTCAAAAAGCTTCAGGAGTATTTTCTGACCTGTTTGCATTCGGTCGCCAGTAGGTTCAGGCTGCTAGTTGACACAGTGAGGTTGATTGTCATCCCAGCAAACTGAAGATTACTCTTTCCTAAAATAGAGGAGAGACAACGGGAAGTGGGCTAGAGAGGGGGGGGGGGGGGCAGAAGAGCGAGGGAACATGTTTGTTAATTAGACAGAAACAGCATTTTATCATACACTCTCAGAAACTCCAAAGGTACATCTTCAGTATATTTAGAACAAGTTTAATCAGGGTCATATATATTTTTTTAAGATGGTGCTTTTTCTATACATTGTGTCTTGACCATTGCTGTAAACATTAGTGTATATTGTATATTGACATTGTTCGGAACTTCCCTAATTCCAGGTGCAACCCATTGTTTTTTTGTTATAAACACCCTTAACTGTGTTAATAAGAGGGGGGGTGAAGGGCAACAGAAGGTCTACAGAAACAATGACTGTTGTGTGCAAAACAAGAAGTGCAATTCTATGGTACATCAGTTCATATCAGCCAGATATTAAGGAAAGAATCTGTTATAGAGAACCACCTATAACCAAAATCTACCTATTTAGGAAATATCTGAAGATTAATTCTACATTGAGTATAAAATGCATCCATTACAGAGTGATGCACAAACCCTTCTTTGTTAATTGAATACAGTGTGCAGCAGTGGGAGTCAATATGATTTCTGTCTCTTGTCGCTATAAAAACATGCGTAATTAGTAAAGTTATTCAGAAATTATCATCTGTTTATGGGTTTGCACTGGAAATCTAATTATCTACGTCCTGGCAATGAACAACACCTCTATCCATCATCACTCGAGGAGGGCTGCACATTGGTTTGCATCAGTATAGTTTCTTTTTATAGAACCACACTCTACACACCCCCTGCTGTAGAACATTCTTATTCTATTATCAAACTTTTATGACCTGCGGACTACAAATAAATGGATGTTTTTATGATCTGTGGAAAAATCCACAGAAGAAAAGAAAAACAGAAAAACACAACAGCTGCAAGCAGAGCTGTGTCAAGACTGCAGTCTGTCTCTCTCTCTCTCTCTCAAATTCTTGGTCAAACTGACCTTAACTGCCCCCAAAACCTCACACACATGCAGAGAGGACAGGGCTATAAATGTATGCGCATAAATGCACAAGCCCTGAGAACAAACTCCAAACACAGAGCTTAGAAAAACAGCTCCTATAAGGAGACAGTGTTGGTATTTCATGGCAAAAACGGCCACACCTACAAACAAAAAAGGCCAAACAGATGTCTGACCATACTCTGACCATTACAGAGTTCCATACAGTCTCTGTGCGAGAGAGAAAGGTTAAAATAGTGGGATTCTGAAAATGTAGCTGGAGTGAAGTCAAGGTAAACAAAGGGTAAGGTGTAAATAAATAATCATCATTTGCAGTCCACTACATGGGGCTTTTCTTTTGTTTGGTAGAAGGGCTTTGTATGTGTTTCTCTTTGCAGTTGGAACAGTGCAGTTAGTAACTTGGGCAGAAACATCATGTTAAAGCAGTAGGTTTTTTTGAGGGTTGCCTTATAGCATCTTTCCACTGCATGGTCCCTAATCTACTCTATTAGACTCTACTCGGCTCTTTTGCTTTTTTCTTTTCGCTTCTCCATTAGGCAAACTTGGTGCCTGGTACTTGGAACTGAGTACTTTATTTAAGTCCTGCAGAGCTGTGTTCAGTCCCAAAAAACAACAACAACACACAAATACACGATGAGTAAACAAAGCTTAGCGTCTCCACTGCCATTGCTGTGGTTTCCAAAGCCTACGGTTTCTATTAGAGACTGTTTTGCAATGTCACAGGCTACATTTTGGGGGTGGGGGGGGCAAACCAACAAGGGGCCAAGCAAGTACAGTCGAGCAGTGTTGAGGAGTGTAGGTACCATGAAGTGAGTAAGCACCATTAGTCAGAAAACCTTGAGAAACATGAGCAGTCCTCATTTTGCTTTGCTTCTTTCATCAAGTGCTGAGACTTTAGAATTGTGCAGTCCCTTTTTTGAATATGTCCAATTATTCTGTAGCACTTATGCGAGAGCGCAAAGATGAGGTTAAACACAGGGAAATTGACCTGAGTGTGGAGAAATAAGACCCAAAATTAGTCAAGCTGACAAAAACGAGCATGAAGGAGAAAGAGAACCAAGTGAAAATGGCTAAAAGCCAGAGTTGATCACTCCTCACTGTGGTGTGGTCTAGTTGGGGGAATAACTGTGGCTCGTTATCTTTTAAATGAAACAATTTGTACTGAACAGGGCTGTTTAGACAGGGCGAGAACCATGCTGTGGCTTTTGATCTCTGTGGTATTTTCACCAAAGCGTGTCACAGTTTCCATAAAAAAACCCCAACTACGTTAACTTCAGGAAAAAGGTGTATAATATATATTTTCCCTTGAAATAGTTCCACAAACTGGCATCATAACTGTTAACTTAAGTGTTTCCTATTATATCATTCACACTTAAGATCCTTCAGGGCAGCAGTAATGAGTGTGGGAATCTCTCTGTTTGAACGTGGGTGGTAGATAAGCCACACTTCAGCTACTGGATCATTGCAGTGAAGAGAAAAGTGAATGATGATTAAATGCTGAGTATCTGTTAAGTGTAGAATACCTTCCTCCTGCGTTGAGCTCCTTTGGCACCTGGCACTGCCTCACACACCACTGATATGGCCTCCCTGTAACACACAGATCACACTGTTACTAACAAACATACACAGAGGCAAGTGGCATGGGTGTGTGTCTTAATCCAATTGCAAGATATGGGTTTCAATCCTGCTGCTTCTTTTTTCCCCTTTCCATATTTCACACCCTGGCAAGATATTAGACCGGATCATACGCACACACCGACAACTCCCTCCCTAATCTCTTCATGTGCTAAGAAATATAAGGAGCATATTTGCATCTGAAAGCCTATTCAATAAATATACAATGCTGTGCAAATATCAGAAACCATCCATCATACATTTGACACCCTGTTGAATTATTCAGATTTCAGGAGATATTTCTGAGAGATTAGATAAGATCATTCCACTTGCATAAGGAAGGACTTTAAGCTGCCAAAACTGTTCCAGAAATTAATAAAAAGAAAGTGAGGCGCTTAACAATAATACATTTCAGTGCTATTTTTTTTCTCCAGCGCATGCACAAGTTGATCAGTGAAATTCAGGGCTTTAAAAACTTCAGCTCCACTGCTGTATCTGATTCACTGGTACCAGCACAACTGAGGTGGACTACAGTCTGTAATTTTAGAACTAATAGTTGTCCTGTATGGTCAGTTACGCTGAGGCATTTATATGGATCCACTTTAATAAAATGGGAATGGTTGGTGATGTTAACTTCCTGTTTGTGGCACATTAGTGTATGGGAGGGGGGAAACTTTTCAAGATGGGTGGTGACCATGGCGGCCATTTTGGAGCCAACTTTTGTTTTTTTCAATGGGAAGAGGGCCATGTGACACATCAAACTCATTGGGAATTTCCCAAGAAAAACAATGGTGTGCTTGGTTTTAATGTTACTTTGCATCTGAAACTACGGATACTGGAAGCCAAGTTGGAATCCAACACAATGGGCAGCACTTTGAACACATTTTATAAGTGATCAGAAACTTGTAAATAGCAAGCACACCATTGTTTTTTGTGTGAAATTCCCAATAAGTTTGATGTGTAACATGACCCTCTTCCCATTGAAAAAAAAAACAAAAGTTGGATCCAAAATGGCAGATTCAAGATGGCCGAAAAGTTTCCCCCCTCCCATATACTAATGTGCCACAAACAGGAAGTTAATATCACCAACCATTCCCATTTTATTAAGGTGTATCCATATAAATGGCCCACTCTGTACTTTATTATCCTGATTCTAAATAATTTTTCAGTTTTGACGGGAAATCATTGAATATGTCTTTAAACCATACACAAATAATATAAAGACATTCCTCTAGCACTCCAACACCAGCAATGCTAAAAAAAGGGAGAAGCCACAGAGATTCCAAAGGCTTCCAGAGCCTTCTATAATAAGAGTGTGTGGTGAGTGGCAGCAAGGAAGGGCTGATGCCATTAAAATGCCTCTCCCTTTCATACACACATACATACATTCACACACACACACACACGTTTCCGTCCTGTGGAGAACATGGCTATTACGCAAATGCCTATCTCATATCAACTTCGCACCACAGGCATCACAACCCACACATACACACTATACACAAACTCATGCACACTCGCATGCACATAATGGGGGGATGGATAGGAAAGAGTGGCTTAAGAGGAGGAGGAAAATTCTCTCGCTCCCTCCCCCAACATCACTGACCACAAACATGAAAGGAGGGGCATGAAGGAGGGGGGGGGGGGGGAGAGAGAGAGAGAGAGAGAGAGAGATATTAATATTTAATCAAAGGAAAGTCTTTTAAACCACCATTGTAAAAGAGAGTGAGTGTCTGGTAATACATGTAATGAAAATAATGCCTTTGGCATGAATTAGCATGAAAGTGTGAATGAAAACCTTAATCTCAAAATAACTCTAAATTTAAATAGCTCCGTTAATACCCTACGTCTAAAAAATGTATGAAAACATGCTCATCCTGCACTTCTTCTAAAAGTAAGTGCATTAACAGAGAGCTTCCTTTTTGTGACAACAACACTCTACCTTCCTGCCACGCTGCCCAGTGTAAAGAGTCGGCTAGATGGGATATAAACACCCCCCAACTATGGTGGGTATACTTTGGGGATAAGTTGGAGCTGTGTTTGTGGTCCAGAACTAATCCTCCAACATCTGTATCAGACCACATTAATGTTCTGGTGGATGAAGGCATCAAAGATGTCCTCACAGAAAGCTTCCAATGCCTAAAGTAAAATGTTTCCTGAAAATCAGAGTCTGATACTGCAGCAGTAGGGTGGCATACTTGGCACGGCTTCCTTTTCACACACAAGAAAAGTTAGATGAGTATGGGTCCACAAATGTTTGTCCAAATAGTACACATGGTGTTAATATTAGGTGTAAAAGTATGTTTTAAAGAATTTTGTGTAGTGTACATTTCATTCATTAAGTGCTTATCCAGTTCAGGGTCGCTGTGGGTCCGGAGCCTACCTGGAATCACTAGAAGCAAAGGCGGGAACACACCCTTGAGGGTGCGCCAGTCCTTCAGAGGGAGACACACACTCACACCTATGGACACTTTTTTGAGTCGTCAATTCACCTACCAATGTGTGTTTTTGGACTGTGGGGGGAAACCGGAGCACCCGGAGGAAACCCACACAGACACAGAGAGAACACACCACACTCCTCACAGACAGTCACCTGTCATTTTCCAACTCTGTTGTCATTTTATGGTAACTGTTGCATCATATTAAAAATGACAAGTATTACTTAATTTAAGAAAAAAAAGGGGGTAACGGGTAACATTTTACAATAAGGGTATATAATTTATGATATTTAAGACAGTAATAAATCTTATTAAACTGTTCGGTCATGTCAAAATTAATCATTAAGTAATCATTATAAATAAGAACTAGCATTAATTAGCATTCTTTTAGAATTTTATAAAATCCCAAAGTAATATTTGTTATGTTTCTCTCATTACCAACCATTAATAAATTACTTAATCAATTAGCAATGTAATGTACCCTTATTATAAAGTGTTACCAAAATAAAAAATAAATAATAATAATATTAATAATAATAATAATAATAATAATTAAATGAATAAAAATTCTAAAATTAAGTACTAATACGTTATGTTTACGATTGCTAACATTGAAGCCATTGTCTTTAAATTGTTTAAACCAAAACTCGCATGTATTTTTGGATACAATATTATCCCCAATAACAGAACAAATCGATATACATGGTTTTGCAGTGTTTTTATTGTCATTTTTGCTTCTATGCAACGGTTACCGTAAAACGATAAAAGAGTGAGAAAATGTACACCCAATATTACAAAGTAGGAGTTTTTATACAATCTCAGTTTGATGTGAGTAGAAAAATAAAGGGCCCTCAGTTTGGGATAAGTGTTAGGGTTATATCCAACTTTTACCTGGTAACCTGGGTTCTGGTGTTGAAGTCCAGCGCTCTCATTGATTGCAGCACTTCCACACAGCCCATGTACTGCAGAAAGAGAAAAACAAACAATGAAATTCACATCGGCCAAAGCCGCTTCCTGCATTACACACCAACCACCGACCTAAGAGAAACACCATTTCCTGTTAAAGCCTTTGTTATGCAAAATCATTTCTTTTAGTAACACTACCAGGACAATGCCATGACATTCAGCAAAGAAAACCAAAACACTTTATCACCACACAGCAGAAATAGGCTGGTCCAAAAACTCTAAAATGCATTACTAAACTTTGCCCTGGTTTCCTGGACAAGAATTTAGCCCAATTTTGGAGTAAAGAGAAAAATCAACAGTGAATCACTACTGACGTATTCCTCCTCTGGGTACGGTGTTTTGTGCAGTGGATAAAAGTCCTAATGCATCAACCAAACATCACAGAAGACTCTGGTAACAAACACAACATGACTGCTGCTCTAGATTTCATGGACATCGTTCAGATAAACTCAAAGAGCCAGTGTTTATAAATGAATGATGAAGAATTGTGTCTGCCTTTCTCATTCCGTTCCATGGTCACTATCAGAAGCACCATTATCAGAACAAATCACCACAAACTACAAGGGAACTCAAACTTGGGATCAAGTATCCAATTCAAATTCCGCAATGGCCTCCTGGTTGTCGTGGGAGATAAAAGAGCTTCTTGAGAAAAATGAGGCAATGCGAGGCAAGATAAAACACAACAATTTACAGCCACATGAAGCCAATAAGTTTCCCAGCTGGTTGTGATAGGACTGGAAAACTACGAAGTCCCCCGCGTCCCGAATGAGCTCGTAACTTCGGGATGGTGAACATCAATCATTCAACAGACGTTTGGCTCCTAGGGCCTTGCCCTGCAGCTGATGTCAGTCATGTGAAATCTGGAGACCGCTCTGGACTTAAGAGGAAGTCAACAGCAGCTGGAACCAACATCTAATAGACCACTGCAGGCACTGAAGGCAGCATCGCGGCTCCGAGAGTTTCTAGTGCCATGTCATATATCCGGGATTATAAGGAATATTTTTATGGTCAGTGGGAGCTCTGAGACCCATTAAATGCCAATGTGCTCCTCCGCTGGTATGTCGTATCGACCTGTGTGCTGGGGCAAGGAGGCGCATCCAAGCCGACAGCACTGCCCTGTTCCAGAGTAATGAAAGGAGTCTAGTTTGCTTTGCAGCTGCTGCCTGTAGAATACGAGTCAGAGAAATAAGTCATGCAGGCTTTATGAGAAAACACATTCCAAAATGTATCCCACTGTCACACAATATGCATGTGAAGGGTTCAAAACATAGCAGGACTTTCAATAATAATGAAATTTCAATTAATACATTATTCAAACACAATCTAATTGTTTTGCTTTAATTTAGATGTTAGTTTATTATTGATCTACTCTTCTAATATTTCCCTTTATGGTGCACCATGGCTCATCTGTTTGATCCTTTTGGTATTTTGATCAAAGCATGTCACAGACGTTTCCAGGAAACCTGGAAAGGAGTACAGTATGCCCATTTTAAAACTAGAACATACAATAAAATCGTCAGCCCTGGACCAAATTTTGACCTGTACATTCGTCTGTTTTCATTCTACTGAGCTCCACTCTGGTCTGGGGACTCACAGTCCTGCACAAGTACCAATGTTACCTGCCCCAGCTCATCAGCTGCTTCTCAAGCCCTTCATACATAGGGCTAGGTGTATTAGGGGAGGAAACACAAGACATTTTGTAGGGAATTGGATTGAGAAAACACCAAAATAAAGCTGTAATCGCATCATGTGAAACATTAGTAAGAAAGGAACTTCATATGAAAGCAACAGCACAGTGTTCAAACAGACAACAGGTTGACCAGAATGCCTTGTCTTACCCTGACTGTGTAGGAGACCCCGGTGGAGCTGACCACGTTGTCCGAGTGCAGCCATCCTCGACTGGGCTTGTTGACGAAGGAGCCGTGGCGAGTCCACTCATCTCCGCCCAGCTGGCCCCCTTCCACACGGGCCCTCCGCGATGCCCCACCCAGCCGGTTCATGTCCTGTGGAGGGCGAGGAGGGGGAGAGGGAGCGGTTAGAGAGGGGAGAGGAGGACCGGGAGTAGAAGAGCTGGCCGGTGCCTCCTGCAGCTCCCGAGGTGTGGCGACCTGCTCGGCCCGACCGGCGGCTTTCAGGCTGGGCAGCAGGGTGGTCGACATTCCCAGCCTCAGGGACACCATCCTGGGGAAGAAGGAGCACAGCGTGGTGGGGCTGTTCTCGGCCGCCCGTGGGGAAGAAGCGGGCGGGAGGATGGGGGCGAGGGAGGAGGAGGACAGGGAAGAAGCAATGCCCGGAGGAGTGAGGGGGGTTAGAGGAGCAGAGGAAGGCAGAGATGGATTGGAGGCCGTGTCATCGGTGGAGCTGAAAGACTCGCTCCTGAAGGGGGCGTATTTCGTTTTGGGGACCAGCTCCATTTTGATGTGTCCGTCACGATAAGCAGTGTTTTTTTATATTCTTTTGAGCTCTCTCCAAGTGTCTCTTTCAAAAAAGTCACAAATCGCTCTTGTCTTTTCTGTTACAGTCCTCTGCCTCTCTCCATCTACGGTTCCCTTCATCGTACGAGAGAGGGATGACAGTGCCCTGACAGCTCAGCTTATAAACATCGGAGGAACCAAAAAGGTAAAAGACGGGGAAGACAGAGGAAAAAAATAGCGAGAGAGAGAGACAGTGAGAAAGTGAGAGAGAGAGAGATTGTGTTTGTAAAAAATGGAACCGACTGGGTCTCTTATTAAATACATAAACACACACACACTTTGACATCAGTGTCGTCACACAGTGAATATTTATAGCTGTGTGAGGGTGTTTGCATCGGATCTTAACCTGCATAGACGTAATTACAGTTTACACCTTTGTATTAGGACGATTACAGAGCACCTTACGCTCTACACAAGAACCTCACAATGATTGTCTTCTAAATACCTGTTTGTTGGTGTGTGTTAATTGCCTTCAAAGTTATGTTACAATGTGAAAAAGCTCAGGAAAATCTTTGATATCTGGAGCATGGTCGTGTTTTTGTTTGCGTGTGCTGGGCTCCACTCTAGTAGTTCTTGTCTGACAGAGTCCCATAAAAAGCCTATTAGCTGCAGCTGAGGCTAAGAGAAGAGGCTTCCAGCGGACAGACAGATCAATATAGAAAGGAGAGGGAGAGGGAGAGAGAGAGAGAGAGAGAGAGAGAGAGAGAGAGAAAAAATGGATGGAGAGTTGATCACTTAACGAAAAACAGAGCTGTTCGACTCAGTGAGGATTAGAGAGAACATCAACCTCCACACGACAAGAACAAGGATCAGAAGGTCCCACTGATCCAAGTACAACACGATCCTCCACTATGCTTTAAGGTTTAAAACTAAGTCCTGGGTAAATGTACTGTTCAAATATAACACAGTCCTGATGAAAGCTTTTAAAGACAGAACAAAAAAAAAAAAAAGATCCCCAGATCAAGACCGCAGAAAGCACCAAGTCCGGTCTGGATCCGACACACTCAGCCGACCTCCCCCCCCACTCCACCTTTCTCTCGCACCTTCTCTTTCACTCCCTTTCCTTCTTCCTCCAAATGATTCTGGGTCCCCTGTCCTCCAGCTGTATCCTCTCTCTCTCCCTCTCCTCCTCCTCCTCCCTCCTCTTCCAGATCACCTCCGGCGGTGCTTCCCTCCCTCCTTCCGTGCTCTTTCCCTTGCCTCGATCCCCCTCTCTATCCCTCCTCTCCTGGAATCCCTCCCTGAGCCTCCAGACGGTGTACTGGGCCCTGCTCTTCCTCTCCTCCTCCTCCCGCTCCCGCTCCCTCTCCCTCTCTCGCTCTCTCTCGATCACGCTCGCTCTCTTCTTCCAGATGATCTCTCTCTCCCCCGCTCCCCCTCCCACGTCTTCTTTCCCGTTCTCCAGGCTGCCTCGTTTGTCCGGCCTTCCTCTTATGTTCACTTTCCCGATCGCACCTTGGCGTCGCCGAGGAGCGAAAAACTTGACAACCAAGGCCAAGAAGTGTAAATACAAACCTTATTTTACATAGGTAGATTAAGATATTATATACTGATGCATACAGATCTATGACAGACTTAGAAAAAAATGTTGTAACAGAGCCCTGAAACTTCAGTTGTCAGTGTTCTAGAAATAAGATGTAAATACACCTGTATAAAAGAGAAACGTTGAGCACCATTTGTGGAACCTCCCAGGCTGAATAAGTGAGGCCTAGAAGTAATCTCGCACCACGAGGACCCGAGTTAATAGTATCATGCGCTTTAATAACGGATAAACAGTCCGGCTCTATAACCACTGTGCTCCCACAAGAACGACAAGTGCCAACTCGTCAGGCTAACAATAATGAGACCTGATTGGCTGCGTCTGAAGTTCCGCCCTCTGAGATCTGGAACGAGGGGGGGCTCATTAAAGGCTGACCGGAAAATCAATCACTCCCTCATTACTCTAAGTGACACCTTGGACCCGAGGGCAGTCCCATCAGATAAAGCAGGGCTTAATAAATCAGTTTCCTGAGAGAAAAGCCACCCCAAAAGCAGCTTGACTTAGCAAGCCCATACGTCCCGAACGTGAGCAACTTGACAAAGCCTCGTCAAGAGAAACAGCCTGAAATGGCACAGAACAGTCTTCGCATGAGAACGCATCTACCCTCTGATCCCACCATGGGCATTACCATAATCTCCGAAGCACTTTCAGTGACTGTGACAGCGTCCGCACTTCGGAACTCTGTTGGCAGGAGCGTCCGACTCTCATCCTCAGAGACTTTCGCTGCATATTTGTTTTTCCGTCGGCATAGAGAGGTGTTGAGCAGCTGCTTTGATCGTCAAATGCATCAACAAGAAATTCGTCAGATTGTTCTAACAGCACCAATGGCTATACTCAGAAAACTCGGAGCGGAGCTAGTTAGCAAAGTCACGGCAGACGCCCCCGTCAAAGTCAGATCAAAGTCTTTAGGCCCGCTGTGCCTACTGCTGTACACACTGGAGGCCTGGGCCTACCTTCTTTCGCACTTTAGGACCGAAACTCTGCTATTCAGTGTCTATTCAGTGCAGCTCCAAAGAGATCCAAGAGTAAGTGCAAGAGGTTACAGAACTCGATAAAATGCACCAGTGATTATAAGAACATGGCACAGAATATGAATCAGTGATCAGTGAAGTGGTTTCAGAGTGTGAGCTGTACCTGCACACCACCTTCCCTTTCCTACTCGAAAAAAAAGGGATGTGTGCCTGTGCAATCAAACAGCATTCAAACACCAGCACAAACAGTTCTCAGTGTTGGGATTGAAGGAATCATGGCACACAGAGCACAGTGTTTGGGAGAAAACAGTGCAAGAAACATTTATTAACAGTACGGTGAACCAAGCCTTGAGCAGGGTCAAACCACGGCAGCTCAGATGTAGCACCTGTTCGTCAAGAATATGGCAAAATCCCTGTTTGGAAAGCATGGATCATTCCAGGATTGAGAGAACAAGAAAGCTGTCGGTTAAGAAGCTCACTGTGGCTGCCGTTTTGAGTATGAAGGTGAAGACCCCGTTAAATGCTGTCAAACCAAAGGCAAGTAGGTTACAAGTGTCTGTATAAAGACTGTGAGTGTAAAAGTTCAAGAAGTACATAACAGACATGGGTGGGGAAAAGGTCTGTTGGACTTTACGGCGAGTCCACACGGCCCGTTTGAGCGAACATCAGGTTAATGGTCATAAAGTTAATAAAGTTTGTTAAGTCTTTACAAACTTCTGCTTGGATATTTGCAGTTGGCAGATGAAAAATAGCACGCTATGGCTGGCGCTCCAGTAGAGGAGGTCGGAACCTGAGTTTAACTACGACACAATCAACCAGCGTCTATCACACATACAGATGGAATATGTATAATGGGAGCTAAGACAAAAAACTAGATTCTACTATGTGATGATTCCAGCGGAGATGGCGTAAATCCACTGCAAAGTCCGTAGCACTGACTTTAGATTAATTCTAATTTGCACGTGATGCTAAGAAAAGAAGTGTCAATTCGTACAAAACTTATAAAGAGAGAAGAAAAAGAGCACCATGAATCCTGACGAATCCTGGCTTACCTTGAAGGAACGTCTCTGACCTAAGCTGCGCCGAAGAAGCACGTCCTCAAAAGTTCAGTTCGCGGCAAGTTGCGAAAGGACGGTAGTACTTCGCCAAAGCCAGGTTGTTGCCATGGCGATAGACTGCGGAGCAGAATCCTGCCAGACTGAATCTTGATGGAACCCAAACAAAAGGCAACAACGAGTCCCACCAACACGAAAGCAGCCGGCTCTACTCTCGGCCAATCAGCGCGCACCGAGAGTCTTGTCGAGAATCAATAGTCTGCTGAACACGCCGCTGCGAGACAGCAAAGTTCTGCTCTCGTCTCCTCTGCCATAAAGCTGAGCAATGCTGACATCTCGACGTGGAGAGCTTCAGACTGCATCGCCTTACAGAGCAAAGAGAGACAAAGACTCACCCTCAAAAGCACGGTTAGTGCATCAAGCCAAAGAGCAAATCAAACATTGATCAAAATCTGACAAACGCACATGCACTCTTCCGAATAAAAGCAAAACACTCACTAAAAAGGATGTGCCTTAAGCACTTGACCTAAAGGAAAAGCTCTTTGCCACAGATTTTTAAGTTTTGCATACTAGGAACCTGATTGTTTTCTGCATATACAACTATTAGGTAACAACTATAGAAAAAAACAGACTGACTCCTGGTCAATACGAGTGAATAATGGCGTAAAGAATTTACATCTACATGTGTTCTCGCTCTCACTTTAGTTCTAATCACTTCTGGTGGTCAATAAGACAAAGTAAAGGCAAGAAGTCCATCACAGAGTCTGTCAAATTAAGGAAATACACAAATACAAAAAGACAGCATCGTTATCTTCAACAATGTGGTAAAAAATAAAAAATATTTTCCACGTTCATATTCGTGTCAAATTTTAAGAGGTGCCTTGTCTTGTTCCATCTCTCTTTCTCTCTCTCTCTCTCCCCTCGTTCTCTCCCTCACTTCCCTTAGAGAGTAAAAAGCATGGTCTCGCTTTTATCCATTGACTGGATAAAATTACAAAGTCATGGCCGGGCTCTGCTTCCTCTCTCCTTCACATGCGGATCCCGCTCTTCCTTCCCTCTCCTCTGGAACGCTGAGACGAACGGCCGGGGCGATCTGCCTTTGTTCTCCTCTCCTGCCCCCGCTCGCTCTTTCATCCTCCTCTTCTCTCCACCTCCGGCTGCATTTGAGGAGCTAGCGGTGCAGCCAACTGTCCTCTATACGCCTCCCTGTCTAGCGCCGTCTCTCTCTCTCTCTCTCTCTCTCTCTCTCTCTCTCTCTCTCACTGATGCCACCGCTGATTCCTGTTTCCACCTCCCTGCCTCTCCCCCCACTTTTCCGTCTCTCGCTGTCTCCTTGCAGTGTCAGTCATTTATGCATTCATAAAAAGGGCTGCATATTAAAAGCAAATTGTGCTTATGTTTTGGGAATTGATTGCCACATAGTGTTTGCATTGGTGTACTCTTGACTCAGGCTGGTGAAAGGGATGGGTTTGAAACTAGTATTTCATTGTATACTTTATTCTGATCATTTAGTTTAGTATCATTTAGTATTGTTTAGATTCATTAATACCCTCTGATTTCAACGGCTAACAAGCCTTACTTAAACGCATCATACAACCATTGGGACTCCCTCTGACCATAGCTTAGCCACTGACCAACAGGCTGATAAATCACCTACACTACACTATCATAGGTGTGACTAGCTCAACATATTAGTATGTATTAGTGATATTTTTACCTTAAAATCACAGCTTCAAATCCATTGTGATGCTTCACTGATACGTAAGAGACAGAATAGAGCTTCTGTCATTGCTTCTCCAGGCTCAGCAAAACAGAAGCTGCACTATTGCTTTTGAAGGAGGGTAGGAAAACACTTTTGACTTCAGGACAGTGCTGTAAAAGTGAATTACACTCTGCAACTGTAAGGGGGAGCCCATGACGTTACTTTAAATATCTATCCAAACTAGGGTATCTAAGTAAACTCCTTGCTAACTACGGCTGTTAGCTTGATAGAACCGGACAGGTTAAGTGTCCCGTTCAAGCACCATACCCACAGAGACAATGTAATGGTCAATATAATGGCCAGTGTTTCTGCTATTGTCAATCAATTTCTGCTGCTTGAGAATGTCAAGAAATCCCAATTAAAATCTTTTGCCCAGGGCTTTTAATTTGAAAGGATGGCTGCATGGAGAGGAGAGAACGGAGAATGGTATATACAACTTAGTAACCTTACGTTTGATAGGTTCTACAGTCATAAAAAATAATTGAGCTGTAACGTAAAGCCCGTTGAACTTTAGCTGTGACACGCCGCAACCCTAGAGTATGAAAAGCCCACTTGTAATCAGGGATCTCCCTGTTGTGATGTCACAGGAGGCCGGACAACAACCCTGAGCCATTACTGCATAAAACGGCACAGGGAAACAGAAGCAAGAGACTTGGGGCTTGGTACATGGCAGGACTGGTGGAGATACTTAACCACGGTCCTTTTAAAAACACCAAGTCCAACACACACAACAACACAAATACAAAATTCCCCTGTAGTGGCTATCACTCCAGAAGTGGAGGATGAGGAGAAAAAGGCTGGACCATGAGGCTGTGATGTCTCATTAGAAGCCCTGCGCCTGGTTGACTCACCTAGAAGCACAGAGCAGAGGTTCCTCCTGCAATTTCAAAGCTGAAATCCTGTTTTTGTCGGCGAACGTTCTCGTATTAAGCTTTTGTAATTCAGACATGTGATTCAGATATTAACACATAGTGCCTTATCAACCATCAACAGCATGACGCAACTGAGTGGGTCACGGCTGGTTGTGACAGAACCCATATAACACGTTCTTTAAGCTTCTTTTATCGGACATCTCAGAATATTATTTCCTGGCTTTAGGGGTCCAAGGTGTTAAATTGGGGTCAATGCAGCCTGACTCTGAGCTCTGTTCAGCTTCTCTGTGCCCCACGTGAATTTTGAAAGAACTACATAAGACTGTAGTGAGAGGAAGGCAGCCAGTCTTCTGATAAACTACGACTAAGGTTAATTTACCTCAGTTAACGCTACTGTCCCAGCCCTGTGCAGCTCGTATTTCTCAGCTGCCAGTTTGTGAAGAGGTAGTAAACACGACGAACGTGAATCTGGTGTTTACCGGCTCTCCCCGCCTTTTGACTTTCACCTGTGGGGCGGAGGGAGGAGCTGCCTTAGAGGAAACACTGATGACAGTAGACATAAAAATAAAGATATAAATGTCATGATGGGGGTCAGGGATAAAGCGGAGTAGATGGATGTCGCTGTTGCTGGCTTTAATGGAAAGAACTGACAAGTGCAAAGGAAACGTGAACTCTCCTCCCTTGGTAAACTACGTGCTGCAAAGACAAAGGAAGTCTCGTGGAGGATGAGTTCATTCTTTTTCCTTCCTCACTCTCATTTTTTTGCATTTCCTACTCTCTGGTTTTTCCTCCCCTCTAACCTCACATGACCTCCTCTTCCAGACGACTCGGCACATATCGAGTGCTGCCAATTTAAGCATAAAGCGACAGTCACTTCCTGCGACTGGGAGGTAACTTAAGGTGAAAGGCATCATTTAGCTTTCGTCACCTTCTGAAACAATTCCAAGGTTAAGTGAAGGAAACGCTCCACCTCAGCCTGGTTAGAGTGTCTGCGCACACGTGCACGCAGTCCACCGTATTGGATTAGCCACGCGCCAGCGTCCGTCAGTTTAGATAAGCGACCTAAATATCGGACGGGCTGACAACAAAGCAGCGCTGAACTACAATTCCCAGGGTGCACCGCGGGAGAGCCCTTTTCACATAGAGGACACGGGAACGCGCACACGGCTGCCAGTTTGGGGCATGGGGACGTCATGTCAGGTTTCATCTGGATCTTTTAGCCAGTCACTGAGGCGTGCTGAAATGTCAGTCAAGGGTGCCAAGAGGGAAACAAAAACAGTGAGACTAAATGCAGATGCATCATGGTTCCTTGCTTCAGGGCAGGGACCCAGCACAGAGAAAGAGAGAGAGAGAGAGACAGAGTGTGTGTGTGTGTGTGTGTGTGTGTGTGGTGGGAAAACAAGCTATGATCAGACAACAATAGGCCGCACAATCTTAGTCACCACATTCAAAACAGTACATAAACATTAGCTCACTTGCAGTAAAACATGTGACTACGTTTGAGACACATACAAATATGAAGATGAAGTAAGTGCCTCTTAAAAATTAAGGTGGCACAAAGAGGACATTGAGCAAAGCAACAGAAGAACCACTGTAGGTTTCCCCTGAGAGATCACTGATTGTGCTCATTCTTTCACAGGTTATAAAAACACTCACCAAACGTAAGGGTTGTGTATCAATGGACAGGCTGTAAACTTTATTTCTGTGTGTGGGAAGATTTTTTTAAAAGATCTACCGTAATATAAAGATCGGTTGAAGTTGGCCGTGGATAATATGGAAGAATATTTTCCTGATACATAATTAGCATCATGATATTTGAGGTTTGAGAAGTTGGATCAGTTTAATATTCATGATTTAAGATAAATATCTATCTTTACAGGTCAGACTTAATTTACACAATACACTTTTGACTTCTGTGTTTTTGGTTGATATAAGTCTGACCTGTAAAATAATAATAATAATAATAATAATAATATCCAAAAAGCTAGGGTAAGTATGAGTTCCACTGTCTGGAACTGGGATGAAAACAGAACCAAACCCAAGTCCGATCAGTGTTTTAGAGATTTTGAGGATTGCTAAGCGTTGAGCATTTCCCACCGAGATATTTTCTCAAGACTGGGCTGTTGCGTGATAAAGGGCTCCAAGAAAGATAGGAGACTTCCTATTCCTCAGAAGAGGCACAAGTAGTCGCTGACCTTCCAAGTTTAGACTTGGCCAGGAGGCAGAAAAGGGATTAAGTGGGAAAAAGGAAAAACTGGAGGAAAGATTCTCCAAACAAGACCAGAGGAACCCAACCCCAAAGCCAGAAAGTCCAAGGCTAGGATCTAGAGACTAGACTGATGAACCAAGCACACATGAACCCACAGATCCTTATAACAAAAGAAGGTAGGAAACAAAAGACAACTCTGGAATGAGGCTCCAACTTTGCGAGACTTCTGACGGCTTTCCCTCCACCTGGTGCATGCAGGAGTGTGTGTCTGGGCATCGAGGCTGATGCTTTCTCTGGTGTAATCTAATAGCGAGCTGGCCGCAGTGTGTCTGCGATGGCTTATGAGGCCCAACTTTAACAGGAAGTGACTCAGAGGAGTTGAGAGCCACACTTTATGATAAATTGTAGCCCGTGATGACCTACATTCTCAACTCCCCACAGAATGTTAACATGTGCAATGCGCAAAGCTGTGTGTGTGTGTGTGTGTGTGTGTAGTTTCAGAGAAGAGTCTGTAGTGCTGATATGCACAAAAATGTACTTGCTCTTGGCCGGCTCAGAGGCTCGACTGGTTCCCCTCTGGTGACCCATTTTGCCTAATTCTACACGACTTGCTGATGTTCCTTTCATAGAAATTTGTTCTCTTAAATTAGGAAAAGTGACTGAAGCTGACTGCACAGAAGTCACACGCCGAGCTATAGAGCAAATAAAACGCTCAAAATCTGAAGGAAGGGTGGGAAGCAAGTTTGCATTTACCTTCTCTCCAATCCAGAAACTAAGATCAATAAGTTCCAGCTTCTTGGTCTAAATCTGGTGTTCAAACAATAGCATCTAAGGTTGGGTATCTATTTGACGTTTGGAAAAGATTGGAAAACAACACTGCTGCTTTTTTAGCTGTGTTTCGCAGATTTTATGACGCAGCAACAACGTTTTTTAAATCAACTTTAAACTAAGCTTGGAGGTTTTACCTTTGACTCGAGACATTCTACAGCCATGGTTGCCCACCCTCCTCCTGGATGTGTCCCCCACCCAAACCTAACAGCAAAGCCACTAATCCGGCCAAGCTATGACTTCTGATGAAGCTGGAGCAGATCTCCAAGACTAGGGTTGGCGACTTCTATTCCAGAGCAATTATCCATGGGAGACTGCGCACTGCTGGAAATGTCCCACACATAATGCCTTGTTCCTTTTATGTACTGCCAAAATTTTGGTGCTTTAAAGTCCAATCTTACTGATCTTTGCGGTGAGGTGTATTTATAGTCACTACTCCAGCCTCCTTGTACATTCACCCCTATTTGTTTTCATAATGGCTAAATCCGAGCTCACGGAGAGTTAAAAAAGCATGCTTGTGTTTTCAAATTTGCAGGTGTGCAGAGAGGAGACTTTCATTTTCCTTCTGAAAAAGCAGTGGGCAGAGCAGGAAAGTGACTAGCATCTTTTTTAACAAGAATTTAAGCTGGTTCCTTATTTTAATTCAATTCCTAAGTGGTTACTGCCACATCATTTAAGATGGAATAAAAAAATAGTGAAAAGCTAATTTCAGACTAATTTTGGCTAATTATAGTCACGTTTTTTCAATGTATCTAATAAATATTATTTTTATTGTTTTGATGATCAAAGGTCAGTGATGATTTGAGGCCTACTCTTAAAAATAAAGATGCTACAAAGGGTTCTTTCAGCGATGTCATAGAAGAACCCCTTCTGGTTCAATAAAGAACCATTGTCACTAATACATTTTAAATTGGTAAAGAACGTTTACATCATGTGAAGTTCCTTTAAAAGGTTCTTCACACACCCACACACCCACATCTCTTTAACAAACATGGTTCTTTATGGAAGCAGAGGTGGTTCTTCAGTGGCATTGCTCAAAGAACCCTTTGGAGCATTTTTAAAAGTATAAACTGCTTTATACTGGAGTTAAACTCATGCTCAAGAGTCTATATCATTTACTTACAGCTCTGTCACTGACTAATGGAATTAAATGTTATAAAACTGAAAAAAATGCTTGCTAGCAGGCAGCAATAGTTAGACATCTGTTTGTTTTCACCGTGACTTATAACTGAAACTGTCTTTTTTTTGCCTCAAATTTATGTAATGTATTGAACATTTCTAAGCTTTAAAGGTAAACACAACAGCTTCAGATGTGGCGCGTGGAGAAATAAATAAGCTTATACCAGCAAGAGGCAGCAATGTTCACCTTGGCAGAATGCCAAGTTGTTGTACGAAGTTAGCCTTCAAGCCTTGGCTTGAGCAAACCAGCCATAAGAGATTAACGCAAGAATAAACCGATGAGTTCTGAGAGTTGGCTAAAAAAAAATATCAGCCTCTATGCCACAGGAAGTGTGTAAATGTGTGTGTGTGTGTGTGTGAAAATCTTACCACATACTCCATTGGACAACACTCTGCTTTTGTGTACCTGTTTCCCTAGAAACACCACAAAGCGCACACAGACTTGCATTAGCATTAACACACACAATTACACATGGATCAAAACCACCCAATCATAGGCTTTACACCAAAAGCAAGCAAAAAGAGGTTTTACCTTTCCTTAGCATAAAGCTATAAAGCTAACCCAGGCTGCCTTCCTGCTGTTTTACATCTAGATGCTTGTCACGTTAGTAAACAAAGCAGCTAGGCTCGACCTGTCTTGTTGTCTCCGCCTACCTTAGCTTACCTACCTAGACCAGGTCGCTATCAGTCACAAACCAAAGTATAAAGGAACTTCTCAGGCTTGAACCACACCATCATTTATAGGATTAACAGGGGCACCAGAATGTAGTCTATATACACACTAAATTAAAATTAAATACTGTCCTCCCTAATTTTTTTTTTTACCTGAGTAGAACCAAAAAAAAAGCAGCAGTTCAAAACTACATTCACCAATCTGACATAACCACAAAATGGCTGCCTTATTTCTACACACATTATTCACTATATTAAACTGACTGGCCACATAGGTGCACTTTGTAGTTCTACAATTACTGACTGTAGTCCATATGTTGCTCTGCATACTTTGTTAGCTCCCTTCCACTGTTTTTTTCTGTAATCATGACCCCTACAGGACCTCCACAGTGCAGGTATCATTATTACATGTACCCAACTCTGCAGGGAAGCTCCCCTAAGATTTTCCCCCTAATTGAGTAAGGTATATAAGGCATGTAAACCATTTTAGATTATTATGTCTATGCAACATCTTTTAACTAAAACAAATACAGATTAAATTTGAGCCTTCAGGGCTGTGAGAGCAGCATTGTATTAGCCATTCAAGTGCAAAAGGAATTACTACAGCCACTCCTCTCACTAGCACCTGGTTCACGTGTGAAAAAAGCCTCCTCTGACAAAAGGCAAGGCTCAGGTGTGTGGCGCACAGGTGCGTCTAACCAGCGTCATGCTTCTATGTCCTGCTTGTACGTTCAGCCTGCAATTGAAGGGGCACTTTGTCCAAACTATGACCTCATCCTCACCTGTAAACAAGCCTATGCACCTGTAGTGATGCTACATTTGTCTCTAAAACAAGACGTTCCAGTTTGAGGACAAGGAAAACTTCTGATGATGTATTGTGAAGGTGGGATGTTTGCCTGTTCTTGCTTGTTATCTTCAAGAACAGATAGCATCTCTGTATTTATTAGCCTCTACCTGGCTACCCTGGCCATCAGGATTTGTTTGTTATTCCCAGTGGGCTTATGACTTATTTGCAAAATGCATGCTGTTTGTATATCAGTGAAGGAAGTAAACACAATATGGATGCAAATTTGACACTTCGAAATTCAAACCAGGGATGAATAGCATACCGATGCAATTAGTACGTAATGGTTCTTTTGCTGCGTCACAGTGCTGTCAGTTGAAAGCTATGTTTGTGTGATATCTGTGGCCCAAGCCTCCAAAGGCTGGATACAGCTTGTGCCAATAGGTACTCAGGGCTGGAACCAAGAAGTATCGCCAGGGTGAGTCTTCAGCAAGTTCCAGAATCACTGTTCTTTTGTGTGTATTGTATGAACACTGAAAAACATCAGAGCATCCGTTTGGATTTCAGGTTTAAGGAGATTTTCCCCATGCAATGACCCTGACGATGTTATCTTTGTTGACCTATAGCTGCAGTCCTTATGTATGCATGTGTGACTGACGTGGTCATGCTCAGACACACCATGGAATGAGAGGAATGGCCAGACATGAGGGGGATGGGTACTTGGGCCCCAGCTTGCCTGCCTAGTTCTGTCTTTCTGTCTCTCACACACACATGCACAAAGAGTAATAAGAACACGTTCCAGCCTGTAAGCTCGGTCAGAGCTTTAATACGAGCTTCCCGGAATAGTGCAGTTTCAACAGACGGTTACCCACAGCAACACTTCGGGAATGCTTTGTGCTCCTTAGGCAATAGTGTATTCTTTCACTCAGCCCAGCACACCATCATACACCGGCGACGGCACGCTCTTTTATACGCTTCCAGACGGTATGCGAGGTTCCTGCGAGTCTGCACACTCCATACACAGCTAGAGCTGAAAGACAGACAGCCATTCTAACAGTCCAAAAAAAAAGTCTCAATAGCAGTTGAGGAGCACAAAGACATTTGCTATTTTCTGGTGTAGAGCAGAATTACCACAGCAGGAGATATTAAACTAGTGCTGCCACAAATAGACCAAATTTCATGGCATTGCAATTATACTGCTACCTACACTATATGGTCAAAAGTTTGCTCAACCAACAATTCTTTTCAAATGAAGAGTATTCATAGAGAGTCTGTCCCACTTTGCTGCAGTAACAGTTTATACTTTCTTACATAAGTTATAAGAGCATTTCTGATAAGACTTGGGCTGTGTTCCAATTTTGGACTTCATACTAAATCTATACAGTGTATATTTTTGTAGTTGTAGTTCTCTATGTAGTTTATACAGTGTAGTAACCTTCAAAAAGAGAGCTTGGCAGGCTAGTACACAAAATATTAACATACTACACCGTTTCAGGACGTCTTCAGGACGTGATACTTAGCCGATCATACCAAGCAGCAGCTAAAACACTGTCTGCCTGTCTTAATTAATTTATTTTTGCTCCCTTTACACTGCATAGTGCACAGTATATGTCATAAAATAAAGGTTTCTGTGCTAAAATAGTGCATTTATATTTGATATAATGCACTGTTTGCTCATTCATTCATTCATTATCTGTAACTCTTATCCAGTTCAGGGTCGCGGTGGGTCCAGGGCCTACCTGAAATCATTGGGCGCAAGGCAGGAATACACCCTGGAGGGGGCATGCACTGTTTGTGAGTAGTAATATTAGTTTGTATCTGTGCAATGTGTAGGGCAAAATTTGGGACAGAACCTCATTATCATTTCACATTGAATAGAGGGACAATAGTGTCCATCTTTATTCTAAAAAAAGAATCCATTTCTGAGTATGTAATCGTAAACACTTGTAAATAGAATACATAATACATGCTCAACTGCTAGTTACAATAAGTACTAACTGCGCAATTGGGACACGACTTTCAGTCATGAACGCATTAGTGAGCTCGACAACCCTTTGGATGAACCTTTTAAAACAGCCTTGTGTAGTTCCACACTCCAGTCTGACAGGCAGCTCTGAGGTGCCCTGTGTGTCTCAGCAAAATGTTGGCTGTGAGTAGAGGGACATCCAGCATAGTCTGCATAGTTTATTCTTTTCTGCGCTCTGTAATAGCAGGGTTGGAGGGAGGAGAGTGTTGGGCAAGAACTAGGCCGAGGTGGCCTGCTCTACGCACCATCTGTGTGGATGGAATTCAAGACATCCGACTGAGCACATTCATTACATATTCACTCTAGTGTGGGCATCTGAGCCAGTGAAGGGGAGACGAATGCAAATCTGCACAAACCACAGAGGTGGGAGGTGAGCTTTCGTGCTTTGGCAAAGACTCTCTGAACAAGCCTACACCGTTTAACAGTTTCTGAACTGAGAGTTTGACAAACTTCTGGTTCTGAGTGAGGTGAGTTTGGGGGCACTTTCAATACACTTTCCAAAAACGGAAACAGTGGATCATATATTAAACTGTATGCTTGATATTCCCCTTGCTCATTTCTGGGTAGACTTTGCTAATCACCTTCTGTGTACCATTCTCTAATCTATATACATCACATTTCAATGATCACGCTAAATCAACCTATCAGGGTACGATATGAGAGAGAGAGCGGGGGTAATTCCAGGCTCAATCTTCAGAATATTACCAGTTTGAGACCCAGCAGAGCACAATTAGCTTTGCTTTCTGTGTGTGTGTAATGACCCCTTCCCTCCCCTCAGGAGGCAACAAAGGGACAGCCATTGCCAGCGTCTGTCAGCTGATGTGAAAGACCTAAATAGTTGGTGCTCTCCTCAAGTGCGTGGGGCTGTCCAGTGATGGGACAAAGTGTTTCAAAGGAAGCATGTTTGTCCTCACCACCCACGGCCTGCTTGGTGGGGCACAGTGTGTGAACTTAAAACTGGAATCAGATATAAGAAAGGCTGGATGAATATTCGGCAGCATTTGGGAGATAAAAATCGTGTGCATGTTTACTCCTAACCCTAAAACTCAAGTTGATCGCTAAGGCTTACTTTGCAAAAGAATGCTCACAATATAATCAAGATTCAGAGAACGTTTCCTTACTATGTGCTAGCTCTCTTGTATTTTTGTGCACTAGAAAAAAAGCACTTGTGTCTGTATGCAGCTCCGTGGTTTGGCCTGAGCCGACCAATGGCGTCTGCAGGTATTTGGACAATTGAATGCTGAAAAGTACGAAAAGAGATGAGGATGTTGCTCTATTTCTGCTCCATTGGTGGATAATATTGATTTGTTTTTCCTGTTACAGTTACATTACTCAAGTTGGAACTGACTCCAAATTCACGAGACTAACTGCATGAAAGTAAACCCAGACCAAAAGTGCTACAAAACAAAAACAGCTTGAGTTCCAAATGAGTTTCTGTGTAATTAAAACTTACAGAAAACTTCAGCAATGTACAAGCTACAGTCGTTTTCTTACAAAAAAAAAATTATCATTCCACCTTAAAACACTTGGAGCTTCTGAATGAACACAAACACAGGGGTTTTATTTTACTGCATTCAGCAGAATCTCCTACCTTGCCTTTAACAATTTGAGGCAGTTGGTAGATTATAAGCTTCCACCACCTGTAAGCTACATTAGCCTCTTAGAAGCAGTGCAAACTAAAGAAGAAAACCTCATGATATATTTAAGCAATAGGACACTAAATTCCATTTTGCGTCAAGCTATTGCAAGAATGGAATGGACAATGGACTTTCTACTTGCTCAATATCTGCAGCCACCTCTGCAGTTAAACGTTATCCCAGCCTCCTGCCACTCCTGCGGAAAATCCAGATTCCCAGACAGGCCACAGCACAGCATTAATTCCTGCAGATCATTAACCAGGTCCTAACCCCTGTGCTATATCTGATGACAATACAGGCACTTCCTCTCGTACATGAGAAGTCGGGAATGTGCAAGTAGAGCATCATTCAACTGTTGCACTTCAAACAGTCTGAGCTTTTAAATGTGGCTATGGGTTTCTCGTCTGTCTTTGTGGTTTCACCTTTGCAAAGAAACTTCTATCAAGAAAGAAAATCCTCTGTTGTTCATGTGGGGCTGTGCTGTGTGTTCTGGCACACACACACACACACACACACACATACACACACACAAACACCTGACCTGTGTGAGCAAATTGCCTTCTCATTAGCATAACCAAAGTTTCTCATCACTCCAGCAGACCCATGAAGTAATGTGCAAAACTAAGAAAACAAGAACCAAGACCATTACTTACCAATAGATATTTAAGTATGGGGCTTTTGGATTTGTTCAGATCTAGTCCGGTTTAATTGGACGGTTATTGTGAATACTGGACTTCCTCAAGGAGAGGTTAGGAAATGCTTCATGTCACAATTTATAATAAGGTGTAAAAGAATGTAAAATGGCATCAGTGGGTGCAAAAATACTGGATCACTGGATTACTCCATTTGGGATGGTTTTAAGAGAGATTTAGAAATAATTCTGTGGAACAGATTTAGTTCCTGTTCATGCACCAAATTTTGAACTGTTTGGAATATTTCCACCAACATACAAAAATTCCAGAACGAGACAAAATTCATTCCCGGCTCAAATACAAAATAAATAATAGGTTCTACTGCCCAAGCCATGACAACATCTATGGGTGTGTTAAGCTAACGAAGCTCAAGAAAGAGCACAGAGCCTCAAATAAAGCATTATAGTGTAGTGTAGCTAGACAGGGTCATTTCCAGTCTGTTATATTGTATGCTATATATGTCCTTGATGGTGTGCTGGATTATACATAAGCGAACTTGATGTGTCTTGTTCTTTTCGTTTTAAAACAGGAAAACGGTTTGCTATTTGAATTCTTATTTGAAAAACAAATTGCAAGGTCATTAAAAACAGTAAAATATTACTTCATCTGTTTGTTTTCCAGGGCTGTGGTCAGCGTGACTTGAGGTGTGTTCACTCTAGGCTATTTTTCTCCACTGTTCTCACTGTTCACAAACTCAGCTAAACAAATCGAATAACGAGAATACTACAGGGACTCAACAACCCCCATTGATGTATCCTTGGTTCCTATCAGAACTGGTGCAAACGTGGGCAAGTCCACAAGATAGCACCAAGGCTCTAACAATCCTGAATTTAACCGGTTTAAAAGCCCAAAGTATTTGGTTGAAAAGGACTATGGGAGGATTTGATGGTAAGTCAGGTACTGAGGCTGAAGGACTAGTTCGGGATCAAAAAAACAAATGATTTTGATGCTGTACTCTTACTCCAACAAACAAAGCTCCAATGCTCCACAGTGCAGAGGGTGCTTTATGTAGTTGCACAGAAACACACAGAACACTGTTGAATACTGTGGAGGAGCAGCACAGCTATTTAAAGGGCTGTCTAAAATCCTTCTGACAGTATTTACCATGTTTCTCAGTTATTGCAAATCTTGAAACCTCAACAGGATTTGACAAACAGGAAGTGAGTAGAGGGGTAAAGACTTAAGAGTGTTTATCATGTTCAGTAAGTGGACAGCAGATTAACATTCAGTAGGTTAGAGCACAAACATGTGAGCTTTCTATTTTAAGCCCTCAGCACCGCCACATCATGTCCCAAAATACAGTCCCTTTCCCTTTCTGCCTCAGCAGAGAAAAGTCAACATTTAAACACAAAATGCTCCCTCTAGGATTGGCCTTTCTTAGGTCTTTATGAAACAGCTATGTAATGAAAATAAAGTTTCATATCCCTGAAGCAGTGACTTCCTTAAGACTTGCATTTAATATGTTCTTTACCGTGTTCTGCAGCCTTAAAAACGGTAATTCAAATGTAGGCATCTATCAGTGTTCCATCACTAAATTACCCAGAATGCAACACACAAATATGCCATACAACTATTGGGAATTTGGGAATCCTGCCACAGTGATTAAGAAATCTAGATGCTAGCCTGGTTTTCTTAAAACTACTTTCATCACTAGAGATTTCAGTTTGGCTATTGCAGAGCCATATGGTGCCGGTGCATGTTTCAGTTTTACAGTTAGTCTTTTTAACAAAGACACATCTTTGGTCAGGAAAATACTGCAGGATTTTCCAAAAGAACGAAAATAATAATAATAATAAGTAGTTCAAGTCTTTCTTGTTACAGATTTCATCATCATGCTTCACCAGTACAATCTTATTATTTAAAAATGTGAAATGACCACACCATTAGGAACGTGACCAACTAAGACTTGCTTTTGACTGGGTCTGATAATGTGTATGATATAACACTTTATTTTTACACATTTTCATGATACTGGGTGTGTTTTACTGTATATTTCACAATGCAGATGTAGTGACTATTTGTAATATATTTAAGGATGACAACAATTATTGTCAGCACTATGAATATCATTACATTTTTCACATAGTGTACCATGCTAAATCGAATTACACAAATACAATAATGCACCCTTGAAAAGAAACATGCACTTGGCCAGGGAGTAAAGCTGAACCCTCTAAAGCAGTTATATCGCCATAAAATAATAAACTATATTCAAGAAAGTGACTAAATAATTAGGTGTTCATTTCGTCATTTCGTACTAAGGCCAACTGAGTGCCATCTGCTCCACACCTATCACTTTATTGTTATTTCTTATGAGTTTAAAACATGTGATGTATTGTCTTTTTTTTTTTAGCATACACTCCCACGTCTGCCTCGGAATTGTGGAACTATTAAGGACTCTTCAATAACAATAAAATACCATCAAATCTGCACCTCTACTAACAGTTAAGACTTAAGGGTAAGATCCGTAGCAAGTAGATCATTACAGAAAAAGAATGAAACACCCAGCTCTGAGCTGGAGAATAACTGACAGGTTCCAAACAAAACAGGACACAGCGAGTTAACTCCTCAACTGCTCAACCTGCAGTCTTTTAAAGCACATGGACTCTGGAGGTTTCAGGAAAAAAGTCTGAAACGTCAGGCTCTGTTTATCTTTCCATCTCCCTTTCCTCCTTCTGATAAACTACGTCTTAAACATTTAACTCGCCTTGTTCCACCGTTATTGGGACGGTGCTAATGTCATTTTTTGACTGAACGCCGTATTAGGCATCTGTAGTGCAGAATGGTGGAGTGTAAAAATACTTTACTTCTTTATTTAATTTAATTTCGCTTTGTAATGTTCACCTTGTGATGTTTGATTCTGATGTGGAAATGCAGAGACTGACAACATGTGAAAGACAAGCCACAAGCAACTTTACACTAACACACACACACACACTAACTCTGCCTGTCTTCTCACCTTACAGAGTAATAACTCACATCTGACTAAAATGCTAATATACATATATCAAAGAATGTATAGATTTTTTTGTTCGTAGGTATAAAAACTGCAACACTTTCTTCAAATATGTAGCTGTTCAAATGTAGCACAAAGAGATAAAACGCTGTAAAACACTGAGGCAGCAAACTTAAGGCTAAGTTCACATTACCACACTGAAGTGAAGTTTTGCGCTAATGTTTCAGTCAAATCAGATGTGAGTCACTTTCAAATGTGGTCTTGGATCAAATACATATCAGATTTGTGAGCACGCGGCATGAATCTGAATGGTCAGATCAGATTACATGTGTAGTTTTGCCTGTACACATGCGTCTAGATCTTTCACCTCTGCCAGCAGCGCTCACCAGGAGAAACTGCGTCCCAAATATCGCCATATTCCCTACATAGTGCACTTCACAGATTATATAAACTACTACACAGACAGGGACTAGTTCGACTGGAATATGTGAAACTTAAAGCCGATTATAAACAATTTTGTAAAACTTTTGAAATGCAACCCCATTTTGGGGTTCAGCTGATTTCTCTGCACAACTGTAAAAGCCAACAGGCTTTTTTTTCCACCTTCTCTTCTTCTAATGTACATTTGAGGAGCTGTTTGCTGTTCTCCCAGGCAAAATCTGACGCACACATGAGCACTAATGCGTCCGTTTGTCCAGGTTTAATACAATGATTCGCCTCACAAATATGTTTTTGGTGATGAAGCAGACGACTTGCATAAACGTACCAACGTGTGTGTGCTTGCCATTTCAAAGACAGATTCATTCACATTAAAGACAGATATGTGCCACTTTTTGTCAAGACTTTAGGGGGTGAGTGATTTAACCCTAAAATATTATCAGTGTATTTCAGCGTATTTTGGCGATAACGATGTTCTTGGTGATGTAACAAATTATTAAAAAAGATACTTTTATTAATTTCAAGAACACACTATTGCAACAAAATAAATGTTGTATTATTATTATTAATAAATTATATATATATTTAATTTAATATATTAATTACATAATGTTTTTATTAAATCTATTTATTTTATTACAATTTTATAAATTCAGAAGTAACAAAAATAAATGTGTAAACATTTGCATGTACTGTAAACAACAGAAACTCTAAAGCATTTTAGTTGTGTGTGATTAGTTCTGTTTCCCCACTTTTGTTGTTACATGCTTCTTTCAAACCTTACTATTACAGTGGTTTTGTTGTATATCTGATATTTTGTAACCAAACCGCCTCCACACGACTGAAATCACTCCCCTTTTGGAGCAAATTCTTCCACTGAAGAGCAACTTTCAACTGTACGGTGACTAAGCTATATTTATATTATCACGATATAATCTATACTCTCATATATTATATGATGATTATATAGATATTGTCATGAATGACACAAAACAAAATAAATCTGAATTCATGACTGAGGCTAACAATATGAACGTAGCTCAGTGTTCACTGTTTGAAAACGGAGCGTAAAAAATTGCACAAACAAACATTCAACAAGGCATTGATTTACAGAGAATGTCCAGCTTGTTAATAAAACCACACAATCAGCTTTCTCGTAAACGGGAAAAGCACTTTTTTTTTAACATCGCTTGTCATCAGAGACTAAAATACAGACGCTGAGAAGACAGAATTTATTCTTTAATATCATATGATATATAGAAAAGGTCAGGTTCACAGACCGTTGTTCCTTGATTTACAGTGAAGATAAAAACATAGCCCTAGACTACAATTATTTCCTGTCTGAAAATCTGCCCCTTGGAGTTGTTCTCATGAGGGCGGTGGTTGCTGGCGGTTCAACAAAGTGTGAAACTGACTAACCTTTAAGACTGACACTGTACAGTTTTTACAACAGAACAGTGAACATCAAATACACCAAGCCTTAAGTGCAAATCAAATACCTAAATCTTTAAGATCTACATTTCATCAAATGATTTACTGGTACATTCATATTAGTGCTGGGCGATATGAGCGCAAATCAATATCACGATTAATTCTACATTGTCCCACGCTTACGATTAATGAACGATTATTCTGCTTTTGTATTTTTAAACCTCATTGTTCAGTGACGAGGCTTGTACTGTAAAAAGCTGGGATATTTTTTCTAATTATTGCTGGGAGCTTGTTGCTCTCGTTTCTCAAGTCGCTCTGTCGGTCTCTGCGTTTAGGTTGCTTCCATGTGACAGACAGGGGGCAGAACCACGTGACTACAGTTAGGTAGCGTGGTTTTTAAGGTACAGTACATGAACACACAGTGGGAACATAACAGAATACAAATAATCGATATAGACAAGATTATGTCCATTAGAAGTTCTGAATGTCGATTTCGATTAATTTCTGATTAATTGCCCCAGCCCTATTTAGTTTAGTAATTAGTACTCCCCCAAATTCCACTCAAACATCCAATCTTTTCATGGCATTTGCTGTCCATTAAAAATGTTATTAAGATAGTACATGAAAATATAAATAAATAAATAAATAAATAAATATAAAAAACATCTGCAACATTAGAAGTCACTTCCACTTTCTTCTTCTCATGTTCCACGTAATCCAAAACACATTCAGTGATGTTGGGTCCTGGCCTGTGGCCAGTGGGTTTTCTGAGAACTTTAATTTACAGACATTCTTCTTTTTTCGTTTCCTTTTCTCAGTAAGGGTATTTTGGCAGCACCACATCCCTATTAGACCAACAGCAAATATCTACTTGCAGTGGGCTTGAGGATATGACCTGATGAAAGGGTACAGCTGGATTTTCTCCTGTCTCTTACTCTTTATCTTATGGGGACAGCTGAGGAGCTCAGCCAGGTCTGGCATTGTTTCGTGTGGTCATATTTTCTACATATCTTCTAATACTTAAAACCTTTAAATCCTTTAAAACTTTCCACACATTGTTTTGGAAACTTCAGATATCCTGACTGGTCAGCTATATTTGGGATAAGGGGGGAGAGAGAAAAAAAATGCAGCCACTGCTTTACAAAAGATCCTCACATCCTTAGAGAGGAAGGGAGGTCATTTCACACTCCTGACCCTGCAATCCTGAACTGACCTTTAGGAGAAGGCCGCTGCGTACGTGTGGATCAGCTGGAAGACTGTCTATCAGGAATAATGTGAGTGAGCTGAGTGTGTGTCGTCAAGATTCTCTCATACAGACACTTTATATGGGTAAATAGAAGCAAAGATAATGATCCTCAACATCCTCTCAAGCCTAAAAAAGTTCATATATGTGAAGGCAAAAAACAGACAAAGCCACATTACATGACACACCGGATCTTTGATCTTTTTGAGAAGGCAGAACTCACAAAAAACCAAACAACCCACTTGCAGGCGAAGAATAGCTTTGCACCTCTTTGCACCTCTGGGCCTCAAAGCGATACGGTGGAAGTCTTTTGCAGGAAATGCCTCGCCACCACCTATTCTGCAGTAAAACAGGAGCTATCAATGGGTGAGAAAGACAGGAAGAGCAGGGAGAAAAAGAACAAGAGAGGCTTTGTGCGTCCATACACTCCATGAGACGTAGAGAGTGTATACGTGCATCCTTTTACATCACTTTGTACCCAACTGACTGCAATGTTTAACAGCAAGTGTTACTTTATATTTAACTGACCGTTACCTGACCACATTATCAGCATGTGGGCTTTGCATTGTTGTGCAAATTAAGCTTCCTCTTGTGGACTGCGAATTAATGACTCTCACATATAAACAGTCCCTTGCTGACTGCAACTTAATTAAAGATAGAATTAAGAGCTAACGCATATTGATATTCCTGATACAGCGCTTAATCCGTTTACAGGTTGCAGGTGCAGAGCTATGGCCATGCATTAGATTTGCTGTGTGCGCACATTTTTCACGCCCAACCACATCTCTTTAGTGGTTTAAAGAAGCGAGTGACATTTCGAACCGGCTGCTTCAGTAGGCGTAAGTGTAGCCCACAGTTATATCTAAAGATCTAGACCAAAAACAAAGCTGTGTGTAAAGCAAACAAGCTACGTTTCACACTTGGGGGCCATCTTAATGCTTATGTTAATACGGGCAAATGAAGAGGTGTACTACACTGACCTGTCATGACAGCCATTTTGTGTGGTAGATATACTCTCCCGTGATAAATGATATTATTGTCATTTTAAGACCAATTTATGCCACTGATATAATGAAAATATAATAGCATAATAATAATGCAGTTACACCCCTTTAAAAGAAATTTTGGCAAAAACACAGTTATTAAGACTTATATTCAGACTTCAGTGGTGAAATATAGTTTTCAAACAAACTGACCAAATGTCTCCAGAGACAGAGACCAGAGAAAACACAGGAACAGAACAGAGCAGGTGGCTAAAATATTAGTGATCTTCATTTTTATGTAAACAAGCACAACGGACGATATATGAAGCCAACAAAAAAACTACTGAGGGACAGACCTAGTACTATACGCTAAGAGTAAACTACTGATATCCTGCCTTCCTCTGTGGATTATGTCAAATTAAACTAGTAAGGGTTAGGGCTGTAGACACCCATTACTTTAACTGAATTCAGCTACTTTATGGTGCACTGACCTGTTTTGAACATACAACTTCTACTTACACAATTTCTGTAGAAAAGCATGACACGTAACAGAATGGTTTTGAGCAGCTGCATGTGAACTCCACAGACCACACATTAGCACTTTTTTAACACTACAATTACAGACTGTACTCCACCTGTTTCTCTGCATACTTTCTAATCCCCATTTCACCCTGCTCTTCAGTGGTGAGGACTTCCGCAGGACCACCACAGACCCAGGTATGAATTGGGTGGTGGATAAGGTGGAGTGCTGCAGTGACACTGATGGTCAGATGGTGCTGACGAGCAGCACGAGCAGCACTGCTGTGTCTCATCCACTCACACCAGTGCAACACACATTACCGCCACAACCCCCACTGTCATTGCAGTGAGAATGATCTTCACCCAAATCATACCTGCTCCGTGGTAGTCCTGTGGGGGTCCTGACCATTAAATAACAGGGTGAGATGGGGATGAAGTATGCAGAGAAACCGTCTGTAATTACAGAACAACAAGGAGCTCCTGTATGGTCAGTGGAGCTAGCCAGGCATAACGGACGGAACACGGTACACAGCCTTCAACATGTTTCACACCACTGCACATGAAGTTCTACTGCTATGAATAAGGCAAAAACAAGGAATTGAAAATGATATAAAGATCAGAAAAACAAATATGAAAAGCACACTCAAGGCAGCAACCACTGCAGGTTTGCCGTTTCACTTTTCCATGCCGTTACCTCTTCCGCTCCTAAGGTCTGTGGTTAAACCACAATCCAAACAACGAAGAGCATGCAAATGTCACATCCCTTGTTTGCACTGGATGGGCTTTAGTCATAGATAATATTATTTTTCATATTTCATGACCTGACTTGATTGTAACCTCAGTCAGAAGCCCATCCCACTTTGAAGAAACGTCCAATTTCCACAGATACAGCTACAGATGCTCAAGGCTACGGTTCATCCATGATGCCAAGTAATCTCGGCAATCCTCGACATGTCTAAATGTGAACCTTGAGCTCTTTGTATCGTGAAGAAATAAATCCAGGCTCACTTTTCCACAGTCAGCTTAACAACTAGTGTTTACAACAAAACAAGGATTAAGCTGGTGTTTATTTCTGCTGCGTGGGCCTATGTACTTCAGGTTTTTTATACTGTGACAACCTCCAATTTTTAAGACGCATTAATAGCTGTGAACAGCCTTAAGATTAACAGAGCTATTGTGGAAACATATGTTTATTCTGTATCTTCATTGTTTCTGCTTCTACACTGTGCCTGACCCGTCTGTGAAGTTGAAAAATATAGTCCTGTTAAATACACCCTGGAGGGGGCGCCAGTCCTTCACAGGGCAACACACACACACACATTCACTCACACCTACGGACACTTTGGAGCCACCAATTCGTAAACTACATAATGCTTCACATTTTTCATTAATATGAAAAATTTATTTGTGTGTGTGTGTGTATGTATGTATATATATATATATATATATATATATATATATCTCATGTGCTAGGTATATCCCTTGACTGATTACATCTGTAAGGGAACAGGGTGGGCACTGTTCCCTCGCTTTTTTCCAGGGAGGGAACCTGAGCCCCCATGTTTTTTGAGAAATCCATGTAAAGAAAGCCCAGTTCCAGTTGGACTTACTTACTGTAAGAAAAGGCTAGAGACAAACAAAATACAAGCCAACGCTCAGCTGACGAATAACAACGTGGCTGCTTTTGCATCATTAGAGTCCTAAAACACTGTTTAACACAGCACCATGCACCCTTCACCTATTGCTACAAGCCCCGAGAGGTGCTGTGACCTGCCCCCAGCGCCACACTGTTTTCACCTATAGTCTATAACTGATATAAAATCGACTCCTCTTGTTGTTTTTATTTCTTTCAAAACGCTTATTTCCCATTAAATTTACATGTTCTCATCAATGTATATTTGTGTTTAAAACATTCCATTTAGGTCTAGTTATTTGCAAGTTTTTACAATATTTTAGAATAATTTTGTTTAAAGTATACAAATTTCAAGTAAAATAAAATATTCAAGCAAGACTTTGCCTTTTGTTCCTGACCTGCCCCCAGAACAGAGGAAGACCCTGGGGCGCACATGTTCCTATGGTAAGACTCAGAGGTGGTACTTTGAGGTTTTGCTTTGATAACGAGTGGTACTTGGTCTAAAAGGTGTGAGAACCACTGCTTTATAACATTTTTCAAACCGCACAATTGCTGAACTGTTTGTTTTTTTAAAAATGGACAGCAGACACTGGATCCTGTTTTAGAAAAGATTATGGAGAAAACCATATGGATCTGTTTTGTTTTCACTTTTACGTACACGTCTATTGTTTCCAAACTCCACTGCAACAGCACAAGTAGACGGAGAGTCTGATACTTTCCGTGTGTTAATCTGGCCTCACTGTCAGGACTCTGCCAGTTGCATTCTGATTGGCTGTCTGTACATCTGTGTATAAGCACTTCTGTGTAACATTGTGTACTGGTACTTGCCTCCTCCTACGTTATGATTGACTACTCTTAGCCCAGTGACCTTGAGAGGTTTACAAACTCCAGCAGCACTGCTGTGTCTGATCCACTTGCACCAGCACAACACTCACTAAGTACTGAGAATGATCTACCACCCAGTGTGGGGTCGTGACCATTGAAGAACACGGTGAATGTGGGCAAACAATGTATGCAGAGCAACAGCTGGACTAGAGTCTGTAATTGTACAACTACAATGTGGAACTTATAAGGTCAATGGAGCTGAGAGAATGGACATTGGATGGTTTATGATTTATGTATTTCACAACTATCTATTTGTAATATCAGTCAAATGCACTGAACAGTGCAATTATCTGCTGATATGAATCCAGGATCATTGCATATCTTTATCAATGTTCTAAGTCAATATAGAAGGGGTAACACTAAAATGGCTACCATTAAATCAAAGATTTACTAGTTTGTAATTCAAAGGAAAACAATCCAGACAAGGCCCCAGCTCCAAAATAGCCTTAGCATCTACCCTGATCAGGATGAAGTGGTGAAAAAATAGGAATGAATTCATTATCTAGCGATTACTGGTTGAATACTATTTTGATGCTTTTCCACTGCATGGGATCGGCTGGACTCAGCTGGACTCGCTTTTAACTTGCTGCTTTTCCACTAGCACAGCTCCCCCGCGAAATGGAGGCAGTGAAGCCACAGCCTTTAAAAACCACAACACTGGCAATAAAATCTGGCGCTGTTTGCTCATTGTGTATTCACGTTGTTGGCTTTGTCTTTTTTGGACTGAACACAGTTCTCACAGATCACAGTTATCCTTGTTGCACATTCAGCTTTCGCTGGAGATTTTCATCAACCACCGTCCCAAGGAGCGTTTGAACCTCTTCAAAACACCATGAGGTAATGTTACAAGCTGCTGTTGAGAGTCGGATAAAGGAAAATGTGCTGTAACTTGGAACCGCAAGCAAGCAGGGACTAAAAAATATCTGTTTCCAGGAACCAGATTTGGCTAATGGAAAAGCAAGTTGAGTTGAGTAGGTTCCATGCAGTGGAAAAGCACCATAAGTTAGAACAAGGGAAACTCCCTGCACTGTTTGATGTAACTTGGTGACTGATTTTTCATTTACAAATGTAGAAGCTCATTTTGGCAAAGTTATTATTTTGTAACAACTGTGGCTAACAGTACTGACAATAAAGGAGCGTGGTGCGTGTTTAACAGAAATTATGCAGGAATGTTGGCCAGCCAAAGAAATCAGACATAAAACCTCCTGATCAGAACATGGGAAAGTCAGTTTAGGTGTCTTTAAACGCTACTATTTAGAGACCAACATTCACTCAGAAACATCCTGTGGAGCAAAAGTGATGTTTCCCAGAAAAAGAATAAGGAGGAAAAGTATAAATATAACGGCTCCTTCTCTTTACTCTCTTTTGACAGCCGTAATACAGAGGTTCCTCTAAGGCCAGGCAGAGATCGATAAAGTCCAAAGACGAGGGAAAACACCTGAGACAGAGAGAGAGGGAGAGAGTGAATGTGTCTGTGCGTCGCTCTGGTATCACTGCGTTTCAGACAGTGAGTTTAGTGACCTGTCAGTCGTGTCCAGTCAGGGAGAAACTGAGTGTCCACTCATCCGCTCAAGTAGTGTGCAAGCAGACTGATAACATATCAACGAGGGGAAAAAACGAAAAAGGCAGAATGATAGACAAGAGAGAGTGAAAAAGTGACAAAGAGAGAGAGAGAGAGAGAGAGAGAGAGAGAGAGAGAGAGGGATGAATAAACAGGGGATACCAGCACAGAGTACAGCGATATCCACGGGATGACATTTGTTTTAAACTAAAAAAAATCACTATTATAATCAACTTTAAAACGGAGGGCAGTGATCTGGGCAGCAATGCTGACCTGTAATAGACGTCAGTCAGTGACAGATGTTGTAAATAATGTATACTGAAAATGTGTTTAATATCATATCATTGTATTTGAAACAGTTTATACTGCAATTTTGTTCGATACTGAAATATTGACCAGATCGTGGAGGTTGTGGGTTCGAGTCCCGCTCCGGGTGACTGTCTGTGAGGACTGTGGTGTGTTCTCCGTGTCTGCATGGGTTTCCTCTGGGTCACAGTCTGCGAGGAGTGTGGTGTGTTCTCCCTGTGTCCGCGTGTGTTTCCTCCGGGTGACTGTCTATGAGGAGTGTGGTGTGTTCTCCCTGTCTCTGCGTGGGTTTCCTCCGGGTGACTGTCTGTGAGGAGTGTGGTGTGTTCTCCCTGTGTCTGCGTGGGTTTCCTCCGGGTGACTGTCTGTGAGGAGTGTGGTGTGTTCTCCCTGTGTCTGCGTGGGTTTCCTCCGGGTGACTGTCTGTGAGGAGTGTGGTGTGTTCTCCCTGTGTCTGCGTGGGTTTCCTCCGGGTGACTGTCTGTGAGGAGTGTAGTGTGTTCTCCCTGTGTCTGCGTGGGTTTCCTCCAGGTGCTCCGGTTTCCTCCCACATTCCAAAACCACACGTTGGTAGGTGGATTGGCCACTCAAAATTTGTGCTGTTATATCTAAAACCAATTATAGCCTACTAGATTCCCAAATTAAAAGAGAAATACTTGTTGATGGAGTAAATAACAGAGCACACAGAGTATGTGCCATCAAATAACAGCTCATAACACTGTTAAATTCATATCATGAAACACCACATTGTCCACAGTTTTTGATGCCATTTTGCATATATATATATGCAAAAGAGCAGTTCTAAACTAGTGTGTCTTATACAGTCCAGAAATGTGGCATTAATAACAAGCAACAAATTGAAGCTCCACTATGATTCGAAACAGAGCTCGGGGTGTGGACCTGTTTTGGGAATAAATTAAAGCAACTGAACTTCACTGAATTTGAAATAAATGAACCCTAAATACAGTGATGAAAAAATTAGCTGATTTGGAAAATACAGCTGACCAACAGAACAGCATCAGACTGCATCTGAGAGTTCTCCCTGACAACACCTCCACTAGCATAGGTCAATACACAGTTATAGCAAAGGCCTTTTGGCGAGGTGTGAACCTGACATCAGACGACTGAACAGTGAGAGTGGCTTGGCTCCGGACGGGAAGCAAACAGCTTCCAAACGGCTCATGACTCAATTAACATTTCAGTCTTAGAGAACTCCTCACACTTACTCAGTCAAATACAAGTCTAATCAAGCACAACAGAGCAGTCTAACAAAGCCATACATGGACACCAAGCCCAAAAAACAGGCTGCTTTGAGTTTCTGATGTCACAAAGCATCTCACTGATTCAGAATACACCCGTTGGCTTCTCCCTGCTGAAGTTATAAGCAGTGTCTCAGTCCTGTTTGAGTAAAGTAAAATAAATAGTGCCCAAACAGAACAGTTGTCACATACTATCGCTCTCTGAACAAAATTTTTGATCTCCAGAAAAGTTAAAGTCCATTTACCACACCTCAATTCTTTTATTCCTTAAAAATTGTATATATATATATATATATTCAACTATTCCTTAGATGTGTTATAGAGCTGTGGCTTGAATTGTGGCCCTTTATTAAATCCCCTGTATATCTTCAGCACGACAGAATAGGTGGAAGACTTAAAGTGTTAAAGTATTAACTGTTGCGACAGCACAATAATCACAAATTCACAATGATTTTTTTCCTGCTGACTCTGGGAACTGAACCGGTGACCCTCCTGCCTCAAGCTCAGTTCTCTAACATTAAGGCCACAGCTGCCTCCAAATTTTTTTGATATAAATTAAGAGCACATTTTTTTTTAACTTAAATATTTAATTAAACTCACATGGAGAAGTTTTCATTTGTACTAAACTAAAGTAATCTAAGTATTTTTTTTAAATATACTGCATCGCAATTGGTCTGATTAATATTGTGAATGCCATTCAAATTGCAATAAGTTAATATAAATTAAGACCAGGCCTGTTTTTAATTTTTAACTCTGAATGTAGAGTGCCAAACTGTCATCGAGTTGTGATTGTTGTCATGTACACATTAACTTGCCTGTCTCTGTTGTGTAGAAGCTAAAACCCCATTTAAAAGTTATGACATTGCTCTTGAAACGTAGGCTAGAGTTTACTAGAGTACACCAACGTCCAGACCAATGTTCATGGTGAAATATGGTCAGCGATCCAGGCTACTTGTTGTGGTTGTGATGACACAACCTTGGATTGTTGGGTTGTTTCTGATAAGCCGTCCGCCAACTCTGTGGAATTAAGCCAATTTTGCCATCTCATAATATAAGACAGTACTGTTCCTAGTAAATAAACTGGGAGCTCATGAGATCTGAAACTGCAACTCTCAACTCTTTCAAACTGCAGTTTCAGTAGAAAAATGATTTATTTTAAGCCCCAGTTGTGCAGTGGACACTAAAGAGTGCAAATATTGAAAAGTGGCTTCTCTCTCTCTCTCTCTCTCTCTGTTCCACAACTTGAATCATATATCAGGGCTTTTCCAGACGTCCGAGAACAGATGCTCAGGACAACAGCTGGTGGTGTTAAGCTCACAGTGGTGTACGGTTGATTAAATGACACTGAATAACCAATAAATTGGGCATTAAAGGAAAAAAGTCATAGCACAACAAGAGGCTTTTCTACAACAGGAAAGGGTAACGATACATTTACAGGGCATAGAAAAACACCCAAACTCAAGTGATTCCTAAGCATGTACCGTATTATGCCAGGACTAAGACGACTGTAACAGATGGTTTATGAATAGGTTACAGTTGCTTAATAAATGGCTAATAATTAAGTCATACTCACCCCTAAAATCCAATAACAGGACATTGTCTACATAATTAAAGCTCAAATACAGTGTCTGCTGAGTGCAAAGTTTGTTAATTTTCTGACTAAATGAGTTAATACACAACTCTGTACAACTTAACGTTCAATGAATGTTTACTTATTGGAAAACAGCACGTACAGTGGCCGTGACAAATTTTGTATTTTACATTTTCCCCCTTAATATGTCCACAGACAATTTTACTGTGAATTAAACGATGTCATGTTTAAATCAGGTCGCTATATATGCGTTCATAGAGCTTACTGTCATTCGGAAAATAAAAGAAACATGTCCTAAAACCAGGGACGTCCAAAGTTTTGTACTTTTCAGCTTTGTCAGATTTTTTAAATTCCGTGTTTTGTGTCAAAAACTGCTTACTAATGGTTTCCAGACCCAAAGCCCCTACTTAATATTCATAAACAAGTTTTTGTTTTAAACCACTCAAACTACTTCTAAAGACAAAATCTACAACTAAGCAATGTGTTTTTTTACTATCAACGAGCGAAAACAGACAGCTGTGTCGAAAACAAGCGAAAAACACGAGGCTGTTATGAGATTTTTCCATTCCACCTTAAGTGGTGCAGCATTACGTAGGTTTGACTTGAAACGCTGAAGTTCCAGTATGGGACAGATGAGCCGCTTAAGGTGGAAAGGAAAAGATTCACCCAAAAAAAAGCCAATTTCAGCTCAAAAATATGTACGTATACCACTGCGACAAGCACACGTGAGAAAAGCTTTTTTTCTGTTCTTTATATTTGTTTTCTAGACATTTATAGTGAAATTATGTGAAAAGTACACATAGAAAAAAAGTTCGCACAACTTTTTCACAAAACTCACCTCGGTGCTTCTACTCTCTCTCGTGAACAAAGTCAGACTCGCCTCCAAATCACATTGAAAACTCGAGCTCGTCCCAAAAACGACTCCAAATGTGCGCTACAGCGAGGAAACTTTCTTTTCTCCTTTTCTCTTTTTTTTCGCTCCTACTCACCCTTCCTCTCCTCCCCTAACTCTCTGTTCGCCTCTTTCTTTCCTTAGCCTTCCGCCATCGTCACGGAGTGAACGATTTTTCTCGAATATCGAATATCAAAACGGATCAAATGGGGATTTAAAAAGAATAGTTCTCTGAAGAAAATGTGTAAAAGAATTAAACCAAATTAGTTCGGTTTGAAATACTTTATTGTAAAGGGAACAAAGCGTAATAATTTGTAATTTGAGAGGTGTTTAATTATCTACAATACTGAATTTAAAATACGAAATGATTGAATGGACAATATCCTGTTAATAAACCCCTTTAAAATACTTTATGAGCTATTAAGCTGAATAGGTTAGCACATTTTGATTTCAGCTTTTGGTTCTCTATTATTATTATTATTATTATTATTATTATTATTATTATTATTATGTTGACACCTTACGTGTCCCTTTCCTGTGAAAATCAAGTGTTGTCTTCTAGCCTATGCACTGAATATTTCTTGGTAAGGAAACTACCATAGACAGTCTCAAATTAATGAATGCAGAGAACCAGGGTTTCTTCCATCATAAATCTAAGGAACCAATCGGGTCAACCCGTGGGGCCGGACTTTCACACTGCAGGCAATCAGTGGAAAGCTGGGTGCAGATAGAGGGTGGGACTATTTGAATCTTCGCACATACTAAATGAAGGTAAAGGCGCAAAGTTAGCTACGTCTAGGGGGCAGGTTTCTTGGAAAATCTTCCAAAAATGTAAGTTTGATGACCAGAAATGTGGGGGTTTTAGAAGCTTATTTAGTGACAGGAAGGGCACTCTTTGCCCAAAATCTCTACATAATTAAGGTACTGAGATGTAAACAAATTAATTCAGGAAATTTTGAGGGAAACGCTATATTACTGAAACTTTCACAGTGAAGTGTTTACAGTGCTGCTGATGGTAACCAGACCACAGAAGAGTTTAACACCTCCTCTAAAAGCTCATCATCAAAATTTTCTGTAAAATTACTGTTAATAAATTGCCTGGGAGCTGATGCAAGCTTTTATGTTAGTTTCAACAACAGATTTTTTTTTCCTCAGTAAATCCTATATTTAAAGTGTGTTCATAATGAGATTAGGTGGAAAATATGGTGCTGCAAGACAAAATAAATAAATAAATAAATAAAAAATTGGAAAAGACAATGACATCTTCAGACCGTTTTCAGGAGTAAATTAAATAAACAGTAAATAAAAAAACAAATAAATAAAATTATCCCTATCATAACACTGCTAGGAGTTTCAGGATATTTCTCTACAATTAAGCGTTTTAAATCACCCTACTCTGAAGCTGGCTGAATAATTGAAACACCTTTGAGGCCCATTTTAGATTTTAGAGCAGAATGAAATACAGGAGATGATTTTTAATTCTGTCTCCTCTAATTTTGTAGCATGTGGTGTTCTTGCTAAATTAGTACAATCTTTGTTTATACATTAATGGCAGAGATTTAAGAAAATAGCCCTGATTAATACTGCTGATGCGTTCAAGCCCCACCCTTGGCCCCTGTTTATGAGGAATTTGATGTGTTCTCCCAGTGTCTGCATAGGACTCTTCTGAGTGCTCAGGTTTCTTCCCACAGTCCAAAACCACACTCAGGGAAGTCAGTTGGATGTGTGTGTGTGTGTTTGTGCTGCACAAAAGCTTAAGCTAAACACACTCAATGCCAAACGTCAGCTAGAAGGCTAGAACCGTTCTTGGCCCTGGCGTGTGGAGCAGTGGAACTGCATTCTCTGCAGTGGAGCTCCGTCCAAGAAATTTGTGATGACAGGTTGTGGTGTTAGCAATCCAGATATAATAACTCAACATGGCTGAAAGCAATCAAATCATCAAAGAAATGTTCGAATATCCTGGTATAAAGGCTTCCCAGAAGAATAAAAGCTGTCACTGCAGCAAAGGAGAACAAACTTCTTGTCAAAACACTTCATTTTAGAAGTATTGCCTGATTAGTGTTCACTATGAAGTGCGCAACTCCGCCAATTGAAACGCACCCAAAGTTACCACGTGAGGAAAGCAAAGGCCACTTCCGACTTTTGGAGAGTGCGGTACCGCTCTCCTCACTGCTCATTGGTTAACTTTGTGTGTACGTCATGCGACGTCTGTCCGTGTCTGAAGGTGATTGGATGAGAAAGGGAGTGTGGACGACAGTCAAGTTTGTGCCCTCGCTGCTCACCCGGTCATTTGTTTTGCTGAGCTCCGAAGACGAGCTTTATTCACATTTATAGGATTTATAGCCTTTATTAAGCACTGTACTGCTATTTAAGCGTTTTATTGTTTTCCATTCTTAACATTAATAACTTATTAACGCCTTTACATCGTTGGAGAACGCCTTTAGTACACTTTATTAATCTTTCTTTATGGGTTTTATGCAGATTACTATAGTAGTAAGTTATAATATATGCATGTATATATCTGAACCTATGTTTATTATTTTACATTATTTATTTATATAATGGCTATATAATTAAGTTAGTGGACTAATATACAGACTGGTTTTTATTACATATTAAGAATGTAAAGGAGCCTCTATGAGATGAAGCTCCGCGATAAAATAGTTCCTACTGCTTTAGTACGAATTAAATTTAAAGGGAAAGTCCATCCACTTTTCTATTATAGCTAACTAATTCATAAATTGTCGTTATAACTCAGTCAGAGAAGTTGTGTTGTGAGATGGTTCACTTTAGAGAAACTTAGACACACTTGTAATTCCTTACAGTGGTGGTGATAGGAACCAAACGTTGCAATGTCTAACCCCAGGGCATCCACCTTTTAGTGAATTCAGCTACTGGTGTACATTCAGTCTCCTTAAACTAGCATGAAGACATCTGGGACATTCTGGAGCAGCTGCATATGAACTAAACACTCAGAATCAGTAGCTCACCTCATAAATGTTTTCATGGCTGAATGCCATCAAATTCTGTCACTAAAAGTTGAAGCTGTTGTGGCATACAAACTACCCTGAGATATATCACTAACTGACAGTATTAACTTGCCTCTCCAGACCCTCTCTCTGTCTCCACGCCCTTTGCGTGTTCCTCGTCTCTGGGCTGAATGCTCCAGGCTTTGCCTTGGCTGAACCGAGCAGCGAGGAGGATCAGCTGTGTGGGATCTCACATCACCAATATGGCCCGGAACGGCAGCTCCTCCTCAGCGGAGGACAGGGGAGCAGTCACGGCGGCTATTCTCATCATTGGAGATGAGATCCTCAAGGTGAGGAGGCGGCAGATACCACAGATAGGATGTGTCATCAACGAGCTGGTAGTCCTACCACATATAGAGGCATGACTGTGGTGAGAGTAGTGCAGAATAGTGTGGCTCAAGCTGAAAATATTGATAACCAAATATCTAAGTTTTCTTTGTAAATTTCAGTGAAATATATTCCCATTTATGTGGCACTGAAAGATGAATAACCTACTAATTAGCTGTTTTTAAGGGGTTTTATTATGGCAAACATACCTTTAGTGCATTTACACGTGGACACAGGGAGAACACACCACACTCCTCACAGATAGTCACCCGGAGGAAACCCACGCAGACACAGAGAGAACACACCACACTCCTCACAGACAGTCACCCGGAGGAAACCCACGCAGACACAGGGAGAACACACCACACTCCTCATAGACAGTCACCCGGAGGAAACCCACGCAGACACAGGGAGAACACACCACACTCCTCACAGAAAGTCACCCGGAGGAAACCAACGCAGACACAGGGAGAACACAACACACTCCTCACAGACAGTCACCCGAAGCAGGACTCGAACTCACAACCTGGAGCTGTGTGACTGAGACACTACCGGCTGCACCACTGTGCCACCCACTAGTGTTTTCAATTGACGATAAAAATGATCATGGGATTTTGATTTGGACGGCCCTCCCTCATAACTCCACAGTTGCATAGTGTAATTCACTTCTACAGCATTGTCCTGAACACAGAGGGGAAAGGAAGGGAAGGTTACATAGTGTAGTTTCTGCTGTGCTGAGTTCCAAAACGTAAAAAAATCATACTTAGTGGTCCTTTAAGGTAAGGGCCAATTAAAATCTTACAGTGGGCCCGATTTTGGACACAGCTGTTCCAGACGTTTCATTAAGACCCCAGAACTGTGTTCACCTTCAATTGAAAAATATAATTTAAATAAATTAATGTTGCTTTCTGACTTGAGCAGTGTGGTCATATCTGTTTTGTTTTCAGGGTCACACTGCAGACACCAACAGCACATTTTTGTGCAGAGGCCTGAGGAAACTTGGCGTCACCGTGCAGAGAGTCACTGTAGTGCCGGATGTGCGGGAGGTCATCGCTGAAGAAGTGGCCAGGCTCTCGCCTTCCGTTACACATCTAATAACATCGGGAGGAATAGGCCCTACGCATGACGACGTGACCTTCGAGAGTGTGGCCCAGGCCTTTGGCGAAGGTCTGCGAGCCCACCCTGAACTAACAGCTCTTCTGCAGAAGTTCTTCGGCACCGTCGACTCCAAGAGTTCCACCATGAAACTGGCGATGGTTCCTGAGTCAGCCAAACTGAACTATGGCACTGATCCCAGGACGGGCCAGCAGCTCCGCTACCCTCTGGTCAGCGTTCGAAACGTCTACATCTTCCCTGGCATCCCCTCCCTGCTGGAGCGTGCCTTTGAAAGCCTTTCGCATCTCTTCGCTGCCTCTGGGACCACCTTTCACACCCGAGAGGTCTTTGTGGACGCTGACGAGGCAGAGATTGCGCCGGTCCTGAGCCGGTTGCAAACAACTTGGGGAAAGAGAGTAGCCCTGGGCTCATACCCAGACTGGCTCAGCAACTACCACAGGGTCAGACTAGTGCTGGACTCGGACAGTGCAGAAGAGGTGGAGAGAGCCCAAACTCAGGTGGAAGAGGAGCTGCCCAAAGGGAGCGTAGTCCGGCTCGTCACTGACTCAGTGTCCATCGCTACTGAGGAGGTCTATACCCTCTCTAACAGCGGTATGTGGCCTGGGGGAACAAATCAAAATAAACTGTCAGATTTCAGAAAAGGCTCTGTATATAAAAGTAGCCAGTAGAACAGATAATGTCACTGCTATACAGCTCCAAGGCCCTGGGGTCCTGGGTCCTATCCTCACCTCTGGCCACTGGGGTCCGACAGTTCCAGAACACATTGTAGGTTGACTGCCTACACAAAAGTCCTCATTGGTGTGAGTGACTGGGGTCCAGGCTCCTGCCTTGGGCTCAGTAATTCCATGTAGGCACAATCACGATAGATGCATAAACAATTAGGGATGCTGTGCTGGTCTGAAATGTGTTGAACTACCAAAGCATAAAATATAAAGATGCACGCGCAACATTGTATGGCTTGCTGAAACAGGAAAAAAAAAAAAGATTTGAGACAAATTTGGCCATTTATTTTGTCACACTGGAGCATGTGAATATGTAAAACACTTTTTTCTTATTCATATTAAAGTAGGGGGCGACATGGTGGTGCAGCAACTCCAGGGGCCTGGTGGTTGTGGGTTCGATTCCCGCTCCAGGTGACTGTGAGGAGTGTGGTCTGTTCTCCCTGTGTCTGCATGGGTTTCCTCCGGGTGACTGAAGGAGGCAGCCCCACGTTTCCACACATTTTGATGGGAGCTAAGGATAAGTCATTGGTTGGGGGTGTAGGGTCACTGTGGCTGAATTTATCTTGGTAGAAACACACTGAATGGTTCCAAATTAAGTTTGTGAATGGGAACTGTCCCCGTACCTAGTTGGTGGAACAGCACGGGAGCAGTGATCTGAAGTGCCTGGAAGTGAAGTTTTGCTGCTGTTATAGATGCTATATTTACACCTATCTTTAATTAAATAGACCTCAAAATATTGTTGTTGCCAAACCCCCTTTGGCATGACTTCCCATAGAAGGTCCTTATCAACCCCTCTAATGTTCAGATATGCCCTTATTACAGAGGAGAGAACGTGGAAGGAACGTAGTTGCTTGATGGGTCTGATGGTTGCTTGGATAAAGTTCAGCTCCATGAAGTGCTTTGCGTTTAAAGATGTTTGAGAACTGCTGTATCAGAGAACACAGAATTCACTGACACATAATATCAGACGCTGTGTGTTTAGCTGTTCTTGAGAGATGTTGAGTCATGGTGAGGTTCTGGATCTGAGTGGGATGCAGTCACACTGACTAACGCTGATTCAAATGGAAATATCAGTTTGGTTTGAATTCCACAAGCTCACTGGGTGACTCAGCTAATGGTCTGCTCTGATCCCTATGAAATCTTTACCATGTAAGGTAGAAAATTCCACTAAGAAGCAAACTAGGAAGGTGCAAGAAAAAAACAACAACTTGACTTGCATGAATTCAGGAGGTCTGCCTCAGGGGACATGGGCTAAAACGAGCCGTTCTGGTTTGCTCTGCTTCTTATGTCAAATGCAGAGACTTTCCAATAGTCCCGCCTCCTGGTCTGAGTCTCTCCAATCACAGCGCTGGAGTTATTGATGTAAGCGCAAAGACAAGGTTTACAAGGGGCAAAACAAACAACAAATGCGTTAAATCTGTTATCAGCGAGAAAGGAGAAGAACGAAAGAAGGAAAAGTGGCTAAAGATGAATTTGCTCACTTGCTTCTCACTGCTGCAGGCTCGTGTCGGTGTGAGCAGTGGCTCATTTTCAGTTAAAGGAAGTGGCACTGAATCCGGGCAAATGCAGGTGTAAGATCTGTGTGTTTTAAGGTGGAACAGTATGTTTGAGGTAAAATAATGACTGCTGTTCTTGGCTTTTTTATTCACAGTTTGAATTACCACAGAAACTCATTTGTAACTGGAGTTGTTTTGTTTCGTAGCACTTTCAGTAATGAAGTTAGCTCGAGTTTGGAGACATTTCCACTTTAGGTGACTATTCACTATTCACTAAGTCACTGTTACCCACCTATGTATTACCTACCTTTTCAAAGGCCATGAGCAGAGCAGAGAGAGACAGAGAAAGCCTAGCGTAGTGGACCGAGACAGTTTATATTTCTAAGGGGCTTCAACCTGGCATACACTGGAGAGCTCGCAAATGGCGAGGAATCATCTTCTGAGTTTTGGACTATGGATTAGTGGTCCAACTGAGTGATACAATTCCTTCCATTAACATTTGGGACGATTTGGTGTAGTGTTTGTGAGAAGAAGCTGTTACTAGAGCAAACAACTTAATGATACTCTTGATTTCAGAGGAATGTAGCTTTGTCAGAACTGATATACACCTACTGCAGTTATGATGACATCTGGTGTTTCCTCTGAACTGTCCGGCAGGTTCTCCTCTGGGCGAGAAAGTGTCGGCAGCTCTGAGGACAATCGAGACAGCACTGGGTCAGTATTCGGCTGATGAGATCTGTGTTGGCTTTAATGGAGGAAAAGACTGCACAGCTCTGCTGCACCTGTACTACGCCGCTCTGAAACGGTGAGAAAAAGCACCCACATACAGAGGAGTTACAGCCTTCTGCCACTCGCTGTCTACACTCCGCTGCACAGTTGTGGACACACCAAATAACCTCTTTTGTAGGTCCACCATTTTTACTTCCCAAAGGTAGCAAACAGTATTTAGAAATGTGATTATTTACCTTACAACAGCAACCAGGAATACAACAATAACATCATCACAGAGAAGTGTAACATGTAACTAAGTTGATAGTGCACATTAAAGGAACACTAGGTAGTATTTTTCCTTTAAAAGCATAGCTTCAACATCATCTTGATGCTTCACTGACATGTTATAAGTAGAATAGAGCTTCTATTTTTTTATTTTTTGGGGGGACGGTGTTTAGGGTTGGTGATCTAATATGAACAGCATTCGTTAATATACAATCAGTACTTAAAAGCATATTATTGCTCCCCCATCTTGAGTAATGACTGTTTACTGTCCCTCATAATTACATGTAGCCCATGGTGAGATCATATGCAAAAGCTGTATAATTTCTAGTTTAAAGCATGAGCTCCATATAAGCTCTGCAGCTTTTATTTATTTTTTTGTTTTTTGCTGAATATTCCACTCTGGCAAAGTAGTAATTTTTGTCAGTAAAATGGAGATGGTGCTGAAACGTTTTCCCCTTTGTTCAGACGGTTTCCTGACAGTAAAGACCGAGTGAAAGCTCTCTACATTCGCATCGTCTCCCCCTTCCCCGAAATGGAACGATTCCTACAGGACACCATTAAAAGGTAAGAGTTGCCGCTTTTTCTTATTCAATTTCCTCCTGAATGTAGTCACTGCCAGTTCCTCCTACTAGCTAGGCCTCCCTCGATCACACGAGGGCTGCACATGCATCCTCAGAGACAGAAATCCTCTGCATCTTTTCAAACTGCTGCCAACACAACGCTAACTTCCAAATGGGTGAAGTTAGCTCACAGACACCCACATTGCTAACATCAGGCTGAGTGGAGAAGTAGATCCATCCTTCGAGAGCTAGGCCAATGCTGCTGTCTTATGCCACTGTTCTACTGCATGGTAGCTACTTGACTCGACTTTTTTGCTTTTCTGTTTTCTACCTGGTCTCTGGAACCTGGTACTTCTTTAGTACCTGCTCGCTTTTGGTTCCAAGCGAGAGAGTAGGTGTAAACCATGATGTGTAAACCTTGCAGAGCACTGATTGGCCAGGGAGACTTGACAATCACGATGAAATGCAGACATCCAGCACAAACTAGCTATTTGGATTGGGGTCTGGCGAAAAAATCCCTGAAAAAATAAATATAAATAAGTGAATAAATGAATCCCCCAAAACTAACACACGAGTACAAGACAAGGAAACAGTGCTTAAACTTTACCATTGCCATTGTTGTGGTTTTCAAATCCTGTTTCCGATTGTAGCAACCAAGGGCTAGGGCCACGTCAAGCTGAGCCAAGTAGGTACCAGGCAAATGAAAAGTGCCATAAGCCTTAAAACAGCACAAATATACATTTAGTAAACAGCACTTTACCTTAACTCTGACAGTGTTGTGGTTTATAGCGTTTGTGGTTTCGTCAGGGACAAGAACGAGCTGATTTAGAGTATGTACCATGCAGTGGAAACGCACCATTGGACTCCTGGGGCTGCATGGTCATGGCATCACTGGAGATTCACGTGATACATTTCTGAACCATTTCTACAATTTCTGTGGGTGCCTGATGTTATCAGTGTTATCTGTAGCACTCGAACCAACTGTTATTTAATGAACAGAGGAGGTCAATGCTTGTGTCTCTGGGCTTCTGTGCTAAATATCTTTTATTCATTTCATTTGGATTTGTATGCATTCCGGAATACGTTTAGTATTTTTCCACAATGCTAATCCTTCCACATCTTCAGATCTGTCCAAGTTAAGATAGCAGCCCTTGTGTCTGTGTGTGTGCTGTAGGTATGACCTGGATCTGGTGTCAGTAGAGGGCAGTATACGGCAGGCTCTCAGCGAGGTTCAGGAGAAAAGGCCGGAGCTGCAGGCAGTTCTGATGGGAACCAGACGCACTGACCCTTATTCTCGGACGCTCACTCCACTCTGTCCTACTGACCCTGGCTGGCCGGAGTACATGAGAGTTAACCCATTACTGGTGAACAAACACACACAGTGATCTGCTTCTTCAGCTTTTTCCCCTGCCATATAAAAAAAATAAAAACAGGTTCATCAAGAAGCACCCTACCAACATAAATACCATCCACTCCACTAACCAGCATGTGTTTTTGGACTGGGTGTAAATGAGCCACTCATCAGCTTATACTTACCAAGCTCAGCATGAGCTAAAGAGGTATAACATCCACCCAGCTTTGGCCTAAAGCAGTGGGACTGAATTTTTCAAGTAACAGAGACACATCCAGTAGTTTTAAGGTGGGTTGAAATGCTAGAACTAATGATCCAATGCTCCAACATCTAGTATAAAGACTTTCCAGATGAGTAAAGGCTGTTACTGCAGCACACGGGGGACAAAGACCTTATTAATACCCTTCGTTTTAGAAGAAATGTTGGGTGAGTAGGTGTCCACAAACTTTTGGCTGAATAATGCACACAGTACACAGAGTTCTCAGACAGTGAATACAAAGCGATCAAAAAAAACTTTCTTGAAAGTATTGTTTAAACGACAGATCAACTCTTCAGGCACTTACCATACACACACACACACACACACACACGTGATGTAGTGAAGGCAATAAATGGTGAATAATGATGAATGGGGCTTTCAGAGTCTGTTGTGCAGCAACTCAATCATCTTAATCAATGCTGCTTATGTAACTGAAGCAGCAGACAAAAAATGCGTGTCAAAATTACAAATGATCCTTACTTCACGTCTCAGACTTTCTGCTATTAACGGCCAGCTCTTTTCGCCCGGTTAAAAATATATAAATAAATAAATAAACTCAATCTCATGAGATTTCATTTCGATTTTTTCCCATTGATTTCAACGCCGGATCATTTAACTGTGTAAAGAGGCCGTGAAAATTGAAGCAGAAACCATGACAGTAGCCAAAGCTGTTGATTAGCATTAATGCTGCTATATTAAGAGTCATAATAGAACTGCAGCAGACCTCATATAAAAAAAAGTTATATAAGTTATATTAGAAATTATATTTAGTTTCTAAACCCTTTTTTTGTTTGTTTAACTGTAAAAAAGGTTATGCCCGATTTAAAGGTCCCTCAGTTTGCTTTTATTTCCTTTAACAACACCGATGGAATACGTTTACAGAACAGGATTTGCTGCTGGGTAAACAAACCAGTCACATTTTAGAAAAAGTGCTTTCATTCTCATTGATACTTCTTGATTTTGGCATTACATTTTGACAAAGAAAGCAGCAGCAGTTGTATTTTTGTGGAGAGGGTTGTAGTTTACAGCAGGAGATGATTCACACTTTGTTGCTCACTAGCAGCTCAACACATTCACAGGGAGCTAACCGTCTTCTAGTTCAATTAATATTAGAAATATATGATGAGGAAATCAATCAATTCTGACTACAAATATTAATCTCCAGTTACACTGAGGGGAGGGCTTGCAGAAAGTGTAACTATTTTAGCCACACTCTGTTTACACTAATCCTTAAAATGCATGTCCAGTGTGAACAGGCTTTGTTTTGCAGCTGCTTCAGTTTCTGCATTGCACTGCTGCTGTCCAGTGAATACTTAGGACATGAGAGGGAAGTCAGGACTGGTGGAGGAGAACTGTGCCCGTTTTCACAGAAGTAGTTTCAATAAATATATGCAAATACAAAAAACGCATTACATGAACTGATTCTATTAAATGTGGTCAGGATTCATCTGTGATCGCCTTTGAATGTGGATTGAGTTTTTGAGTAAGCGTGTCTAGAGTTTGTTAGCTTTTCAGACTGTCGTAAAATCCAGGAGTAATTCAAATGCAAACAGGTGCAGAGATTTATTTATTTATTTTTTATTTTTTGCAGTCGGAGTACAGCATGGATGTTATTTTTAGCTTATGGCCAGACTTCACTTTGAAAGCAGCTAACATTGTCATGATGTATGTTTCAGATTTTATTTAATTGAACTGGAAGAAATGAGGCTTAAATAAATGATGTTATTATTTAAAAAACAAGCATAAAAACACCTCTCCCCTGCTGTGATTCTGTGAATTGCTTGTTGAAATGGAGGTGCAGAAAACTAGTTAAAGCCTGTGTGGTTGTGCTTTTGTCTGCTTCCCTTCAGGACTGGACATACCATGACATCTGGTCATTCCTCAGGACCCTGTATGTGCCCTACTGTATCCTCTATGACAAAGGGTAAGGCTTCTTTTAACTCTTTTCCACATACAGCATAAACATCTTTATTTTTATAATAATAATAATAGGAGTAGTAGTAAGTCTTTTAGTAGTAGTAGTAAGTAATTTACAAACATTTAAAAAATGAGCTGATATTAAGGGTCCTTGTGTTTACTGACATCATCCGTATAACAATAGAATATGTGCAATAATGAACAATGTTTGGGAAATGAACACATTTAAGAATCAGTCAAAATAGTTGTAAACTAACAAAACCTTTTCAAGATTCAAAATTTCTGTTTAACACTTACAACATCAAACAAACACAGTGTATATAATGTCAACAACTGCTTTAATGTTACGTTATTATTTGTAAAAGGCTTGTTTTCTAAGACTGGACAGCATCGGTTAAAGGCTAAGCATCACTTAATGGACCTCCATGAATATTCCACATTATTTTAGTTACTGACAGATATAAGTATGAATTAAAATGAAAATAGCAGCTTAATTTGCTTGAAAACTGACAATTTTATTAAATTGACGGAAAAACCCGAGCTCGCTACGGAAATTCTTGAACGCAACCGTGACGTCACTGGTGGACAACAGCTGAACAACGCCGCGGTAAAACACCGTTATGACTGACTGTTATGACAGTATCTAGCTAAATAACCAAAATTATTCATGACAATAGCCTAGCAATAAGCTAAACTCAAATGTAGAGGTACCGTTATTCTTGTAAATGTGATCGAAGTCGAACTCGAATTCATCCGACACTATAAACCTCCGTAATGCAGCTACGTAGCCGAGTATAATCTGAGCCACCGAGTTTAGCGAGTCAAGCTAACGTTAACTAACACCAACTAAAACAGGCGAAGTGTGTCCTCACCCTGTTTACCTCCATGTTACAGAGGCTCTCGAATTTCGTTGGTGTCCTTACATGCCCATATTGTTGGAAAAGCGCCAGTGAAATGAGCTACAGATAACGGAGTGAGCAGACGGTCCTTTCCAAAGTGCCCGTTTAAAATTGACAAATTTAGTCCATTTTCTGGATATTTTGGGATCTTTGGGCCATTTGTTCACAGATGTCCCACTGTACATTGAATGATTGCAGCCAAAAACAACACACCTTTTCGTCATTTTGCATTAAATTAAGTGCAACTTCTAGAGTTGTTGTCCACCATCTACGTCACAGGCAAGACGCCTATTAGAGTTTCCGAACACCGCTGGGGGGAGACCAACGGTCTTTTAAACCTTATTCCTTCAATTAGTAAAAAATACCATGTTTTCTGACTATCAATAAACACAAGTTACGAACTCAAATTCCACCGTGTTTATTTGTTTGACACTTTCATATCGCTGGTGCTTAGCCTTTAAAAGATGATTTTTATTTTTTCATGTTTTGTGAACCTTTTCTACTGAAAATATATTTCTTTGCCTTTTAATGAGCAACTGTTTAAAAATTAAAATACACGTTATTTGCTAAATGTAGTGTGTTGTGGGCTCCTTTACTTTTGTTTATTTTTTAGATATTTAACTAAGTTAATAAACAATTTTGTTCAAGAATTTTTAAAATCTGAATTTGAGATCAGAATGTTGTGGAGGTTTGGCCCTGGTTTTTCAAACTGCCTTTGGCTCTATCTGTGAATAACTAAGCCATGGTTTTATCTGTTGTGCAGCTACACGTCACTGGGCAGTATGGACAACACCTTCAGGAACCCTTCACTAAAAGTGGTAGACGATAGGGGCGTGTCCCGCTATAGACCCGCCCACCAGCTGGAGAGGGAAGAGGAGGAACGCAACTCTAGAGCATGAAGAGTGGGAATTGTAAACAGATGGACACCAAGGATTGATGCCTTACTGGAGTTCAGTAACCATGAAATGTGTGTGTGGAGAGAGAGAGAGAGAGAGAGAGAGAGAGAGAGTATAAGAGTGAGCTTGATTAACTCATCGTCTGTGATTTACATTAAAGACGAGTAGATCCTGTGAAGACGAGTGTCCAAAGACTGAATGGCTTTTTTAATTTATACACACACTATAGAGTGAATATAAAAGACTGAGTCAAATAACACTACTTTTATACAAATAAGGATCACACGCAGATCCTAAAGAGATCTTTCTTTTAGTCGCTAATCAATAGAAAAACAGTGTACATCTGTTTAAAGTACTACCACAGAGTTATAAATGTCATTATGCCGTCCCGCCGAACTGAACGAGAGACTGACATTGAAATGACATTGAGGTAAATTAAGGATCAGGTTGCGTTCCCTGTCCGAGGGAATTTTATGAATGCACAGTACAGTTTAAAGACTTTTCTTGATGGAGCGTGTCATTGGTGAAATGAAGTGGATGAGGCCTCTGACCCCACCCCTTAAGACTGCATTAAACAATCTGCATTAAACATCTGTAACCTGATACAAACTGAAAATCCCTCTAGAAAAGCGTGTCCCGAATGCCGTTTATTTAAACTACTTTACACCTTGTTTGCTCTTTATCCTGGCAACAGTGACTCATACGTTTGGACATTCTGAGAAAGTGAATGGGAAGTGTGACTGCAGTAGGGGAAATGTGAAATATGTCTCAGAACTGATTTGTTAAGACCTCCTCTCGTCTGTCGGGAGTGGAATGTTTCCACAGTGTGTAGAAGAATCAAGTAAAAATAAACCAGTTTGGGCGGATCTCTTTCATCAAACATGGGGCCAATAGCGTCCTAAACTCTAGGATGCAAGATTTCTCATGTGACATTCATTTTCATTCATTATCTGTAACCGCTTATCCAATTCAGAGTCGCGGTGGGTCCAGAGCCTACCTGGAATCATTGGGCACAAGGTGGGAATACACCCTGGAGGGGGCGCCAGTCCTTCACAGGGCAACACACACTCACACACTCACACCTACGGACACTTTTGAGTCGCCAATCCACCGACCAACGTGTGTTTTTGGACTGTGGGAGGAAACTGGAGCACCCGGAGGAAACCCACGCAGACACAGGGAGAACACACCACACTCCTCACAGACAGTCACCCGGAGGAAATCCACGCAGACACAGGGAGAACACACCACACTCCTCACAGACAGTCACCCGGAGGAAACCCACGCAGACACAGGGAGAACACACCACACTCCTCACAGTCACCCGGAGCGGGAATCGAACCCACAACCTCCAGGTCCCTGGAGCTGTGTGACTGCGACACTACCTGCTGCACCACCGTGCCCTCATGTGACGTTTATATAAATAAATACATTTAAATAATAAATACAATTAAATAAACTTCATTTTATTTTTTGAGAAACAGCTTAAATAAATCTGCACTACAGACAGATACTAGGCATTTTTGCCTCTGGTCAGTTTATATATCATCTCCAATCACACACTAAACATGTAATTACTGTGTGCACGAAGAAGTGTGTTCTCTTTAGACGACATGGTGATGTTTCAGTGCCTTTTCAGAATACAAAAATCACCTCATCGGATATCAGTCAGTGAAAACGGGTCAAACCCCAGCACCAGCCAAAACAGACATCCAGCACCGTGTGATGTCTACCTTTTGGATCCAAAACATCCCACATCAATACTTGACCTCACCAATGCTCCGAAGCTGTAAAGACGTCTTCACAGAAATGTTCCAACGTCTCGCTGTAAAGCTTTCCCCGAAGAGCAGAAGCTGTTACGTCTGGAAAAGAGAGGGAGACAACCTCACTATTGAATTCTTTCATCTCAGAGGAAATGTTGGATCAGCCTGTGGCCAACGAAGGGTCAGAGTTGGACACTGCTGCTCAACAGATCCTTTAACATCATGAATCTAAAGCAATGCAAAGAATGACCACGCGGGGGCAGCATAGTCACAGTTGACATTTTGGCCCTCCGGATTACGATAAATTCCAGTTTTTTTCCTGTCCCTAGCAGGACTGGATCCAGCGTATCGACCCCCCCCTCCCCCCCCTCCACCCTTCTTCCCGGTGTGGAAATGAGTCAACGGCGTGGCAGCGTGGATCGATGCGGGGCAATCTAATAAAGCGGCTGGCGGAGGGTTTACACCTCCAATTAGCAGCGCTCCCAGCTCAGCATCACTCCGAAACGCTGATGGAGCCAGACACTGATCAGGACAATAATAACTGCTTTAAGCACTGATCACATAATCAAAGCACTGATTTCAACCAAGAAAATCAATCAAACTTCCATCTGCCTCAGGAATGAGCAGCTTTCAAATGTTCAGGTGTGTTAGGCCTGGCGCGTGCTCTGGAGCCTTAACAGACGTGCAGCAGGTTTAGCCATTGTTTACATTGCTTTTGTGGCACAGATGAATATTTCTGTGTCTTGGAGGCTATTTGTACCAGGGCAGCCCCAATTTGCTCCACTATCATTTAATGGCCAAAGGCACCCCTTAGATCTCCCCCAACCACAATGCTGAAGCTGGGAGAGAAAAAAACTATATGCTTCCTAAGATACAAACAAAACCAGCCACTGAATGTTTTCAACCTGATGCTAATAAGAAACCACTGGACCTCAACATGCTTAGAGGAGAGTGCTAAGTACAAACACAAAAATGTGCTCTGGATAGCTGTGGAATCCAACTTACAATCTCCTAAATAAAGAAACAATGCTTATTATCTGGTGGCACGGTGGCGCAGCAGGTAGTGTCGCAGTCACACAGCTCCAGGGGCCTGGAGGTTGTGGGTTCGATTCCCGCTCCGGGTGACTGTCTGTGAGGAGTTGGTGTGTTCTCCGTGTCTGCGTGGGTTTCCTCCGGGTGACTGTCTGTGAGGAGTGTGGTGTGTTCTCCCTGTGTCTGCGTGGGTTTCCTCCGGGTGACCCTCTGTGAGGAGTTGGTATGTTCTCCCTGTGTCTGCGTGGGTTTTCTCTGGGTGACTGTCTGTGAGGAGTTAGTATGTTCTCCCTGTGTCTGCGTGGGTTTTCTCCGGGTGACTGTCTGTGAGGAGTGTGGTGTGTTCTCCCTGTGTCTGCGTGGGTTTCCTCCGGGTGACTGTCTGTGAGGAGTTAGTATGTTCTCCCTGTGTCTGCGTGGGTTTTCTCCGGGTGACTGTCTGTGAGGAGTGTGGTGTGTTCTCCCTGTGTCTGCGTGGGTTTCCTCCAGGTGACTGTCTGTGAGGAGTGTGGTGTGTTCTCCGTGTCTGCGTGGGTTTCCTCCGGGTGACTGTCTGTGAGGAGTTAGTATGTTCTCCCTGTGTCTGCGTGGGTTTTCTCCGGGTGACTGTCTGTGAGGAGTGTGGTGTGTTCTCCCTGTGTCTGCGTGGGTTTCCTCCAGGTGACTGTCTGTGAGGAGTGTGGTGTGTTCTCCGTGTCTGCGTGGGTTTCCTCCGGGTGACTGTCTGTGAGGAGTGTGGTGTGTTCTCCCTGTGTCTGCGTGGGTTTCCTCCGGGTGACCCTCTGTGAGGAGTTGGTATGTTCTCCCTGTGTCTGCGTGGGTTTTCTCTGGGTGACTGTCTGTGAGGAGTTAGTATGTTCTCCCTGTGTCTGCGTGGGTTTCCTCCGGGTGACTGTCTGTGAGGAGTTAGTATGTTCTCCCTGTGTCTGCGTGGGTTTTCTCCGGGTGACTGTCTGTGAGGAGTTAGTATGTTCTCCCTGTGTCTGCGTGGGTTTTCTCCGGGTGCTCTGGTTTCCTCCCACAGTCCAAAAACATACGTTGGTCGTTGGATTGGCGACTCAAAAGTGTCCGTAGGTGTGATTGTGTGAGTGTGTGTCGCCCTGTGAAGGACTGGCGCCCCCTCCAGGGTGTATTCCTGCCTTGCGCCCAATGATTCCAGGTAGGCTCTGGACCCACCACGACCCTGAATTGGATAAACGGTTACAGATAATGAATGAATGCTTATTATCTTAACGTAACATGATTATTTCTTTATTATTTTTAAAATAAATACTCATGACATTTAAAAGCAAGGCCGTATCCATGGGTGAAGGTGACACCAAACTATAAAAATCCTAACTCAGACATTGTATTGTCATGGGAAGTCGTGACCATTGTTTAGTAAATTGTTTGTAATCAGGGAATAAGTTTTAAAAATCACATTTAAGCACAATTTCTTTCTTGAGATACTTTTCTTAATCCGGCCCCAGCTCAGTGTTTCCCGACCCAAAGCCACAAGAAAGGGAAAGTCTACCTTAACTTGCTTAAATAAAGAACCCAAAGCTGAACTCTGGCTTTTAGTGACTCAAATAATTCAGCTGATTGGCTATTCAGTGGGCAGACTTCTGATTGGTTAGTGAATGGGCAGCGTGCTGATTGGCTAGTCAGCTCCACTGTGAGTGACACTGTTATTGTGACCTCAGTATATTGGGGTGTGAATCACATTTTAAATACATCTGACTATTGTGTCACCGCCAGCATATACTGTGACTAAAAGTTGAATGTTGGTGTTTAAGAACTGTTGTGGATTAACTTGTGGCATCAAATCCAAGTCAGAATCTGTGAATGAGTAAAAAACACTTGTGTGAACAAAATCACTCCTGTGTTTAATTGGAGATTCAAGCAGAGCCTCTTTTGTTAGTAAAATTACTCCTGGGCACGAATAATCTTTTGCATGTGAAATTATTATTTTGTGTTGGGGTCCAGGTATGTCAGCTGCAACCTGAAATATGATTGGTTACTGGTTAACTGCAACTTTGCTGTAATTAGCTCTCTGTCAGTGGTTCTCACAAAATGCATCCTGATTAAAAACCTGAATTTCAACAAGGAATCTAACTTTCACCCTAGAAGTACTAGTCAGTACACCAATTTATGTTTACTAAATTTGAATCTGTTGAGACTGTGAAGCAGTGATTGAAAGTTATTCATTCATTCATTGTCTGTAACCCTTATCCGGTTCAGGGCGGCGGTGGGTCTGGAGCCTATTCGGAATCACTGGGCGCAAGGCAGGAATACACCCTGGAGGGGGCGCCAGTCCTTAACAGGGCAACATACACACACAGTTTCTCACACCTAAGGACACTTAAGTCGCCAATCAACTTACCAATGTGCATTTTTGGACGGTGGGAGGAAACCCAGATTTGCTTCCATATAAAATTCAGTGTGCCTGGAAATCTGACAGAAATCCCTTCATTTTAAAGGAAAGGTAACCACATTTAATAATGTTTATAAAACGATCATTTCTAATAAGTACTTCATACAACCAATAGATATCAGTTCAGTGTTTTTCATACTATGTACAAACCGGATTCCAAAAAAGTTGGGACACTAAACAAATTGTGAATAAAAACTGAATGCAATGATGTGGAGATGGCAAATGTCAATATTTTATTCAGAATAGAACATAGATGACAGATCAAAAGTTTAAACTGAGAGAATGTATCATTTTAAGGGAAAAACATGTTGTTTCAAAATTTAATGGCGTCAACAAATCCCAAAAAAGCTGGGACAAGGCCATTTTTTACCACTGTGTGGCATCCCCCCTTCTTCTTACAACACTCCACAGACGTCTGGGGACAGAGGAGACAGTTTCTCAAGTTTAGAAATAGGAATGCTCTCCCATTCATGTCTAATACAGGCCTCTAACTGTTCAATCGCCTTGGGCCTTCTTTGTCGCACCTTCCTCTTTATGATGCGCCAAATGTTCTCTACAGGTGAAAGATCTGGACTGCAGGCTGCGATTTCAGTACCCGGATCCTTCTCCTACGTAGCCATGATGTTGTGATTGTTGCAGAATGTGGTCTGGCATTGTCTTGTTGAAAAATGCAGGGTCTTCTCTGAAAGAGATGACATCTAGATTTACATTTACATTTATGCATTTGGCAGACACTTTTATCCAATGCGACTTACAAAAGAGGATCTAACATTCAAACTACAGCACAAGTTATACAAATTACCTTACATTGAGTGCAATATGCCAGGAAGTAATAAGTGCATTAAAGAAAGACTTTCAGTGCAAGAGATACTCTCGGAAGAGCTGGGTCTTTAAGGATTTCTTGAATGCGGAGAGGGTTTCTGTTGCTCTGATGGTGCTTGGAAGCTCGTTCCACCAGCGTGGTACCAGAGATGAGAATAGCCTTGACTGACGTGTACGGGGGGTTGGCCGTGTTAGTTGGCACTCCTTTGAGAAACGGAGAGGGCGGGCGCTAACATTTGGTTTTAAGAGTCTGTTGAGGTAGATGGGAGCAGAACCAGTGAATACTCTGAAGGCCATCATTAGTGATTTAAATTTGATGCGAGCAGCTAAGGGTAGCCAATGCAGCTCAACTAATAAGGGCGTGACATGTGCTCTTTTAGGCTGGTTGAAGACCAGGCGTGCTGCAGCATTCTGGATCATCTGTAGCGGTCTCACAGCACAGGCCGGAAGACCTGTCAAGAGGGCGTTGCAATAGTCAAGACGGGAGATTACTAACGTCTGAACGAGGAGCTGTGTTGCATGTTGAGTTAGATATGGCCTAGTCTTCCTTATGTTGAATAGGGAGAAGCAGCACGATCGAGCTACAGCGGCAACGTAATCTGTGAAGGTCAGCTGGTCATCAACCATGACACCTATGTTTCTTACAACCTTGGTGGGAGCCACTGATAGGGACTCTAGCTTGATGCTGATGTTGTGGAGAATAGCTTGCTTGGCTGGGAGGACCAGTAGTTCAGTTTTGGATAAATTCAATTGGAGGTGATGTTCCTTCATCCATGTAGATATGTCAGAGAGACAGTCAGAGATTCAAGTTGCCACTGAAGTGTCACCTGTCTAGATGGGATCATATGTTGTTCTAGAACCTGAACATAGTTCTCTACATTAATGGTGCCTTTCCAGACATGCAAGCTGCCCATGCCACAAGCACTCATGCAACCCCATATCATCAGTGATGCAGGCTTCTGAACGGAGCGTTGATAACAACTTGGGTTATCCTTGTCCTCTCTGGTCCGGATGACATGGCATCCCAGTGTTCCATAAAGAACTCCAAATCATGACTCATCTGACCACAGAACAGTCTTCCATTTTGCCACACTCCATTTTAAAAGACCCCTGGCCCAGTGCAAACGTCTGAGCTTGTGGAGCTTGCTTAGAAATGGCTTCCTCTTTGCACTGTAGTGTTTCAGCTGGCAACGGCGGATGGCACGGTAGGTTGTGTTCACTGACAATGCTTTCTGGAAGTATTCCTGAGCCCATTGTGTTATTTCCTTGACAGTGGCATTCCTGTTTGAGGTGCTGTGACGCTGGAGATCACAAGCATCCAGTAGAGTTTTACGGCCTTGACCCTTAGGCACAGCAATTGTTCCAGATTCTCTGAATCTTTTAATGATGTTATGCACGTTTGATGATGATAGCTTTATAAAATGTCATATCTAATAAGTAGTCCACACAACAAGCAATATCCCTTCATTCTTCACAGGTACATAGTATGGTAAACACTGAAGTGAAGTCACCATGTGATGTAGTTTTGGAAGCTAGATCACACCCCAATTACCTCTCCACAGCTTCATTTATACCCCTTCACTCTCACTTCGTTTTTTCTCTCACCCACTCGTTTTTCTGCCACCATGGACATCGCTCTTTTCGCCTCCGATGACAAAATATTTTCCGCAACCCCTGGTCCCTCATCGGTTCGCAACCTACCCCTAGGCTTCGCTCGGTGGTCGAGGTTCCAGCCACTACAGCGATCCCAGCCTCATACCCTGCAGATGCCAGCATGCTAACGGGCCATTCAATCTTTGTCTCTTGTCCAAGCTTGCCCGCTGCTACTCTCGACTTGGGCCAGACGGCAGCTGCCACTGCCCCAACCCTCCCTTCAGCTCCAGCTCCGTCCCAGGCCCCGCCTCTCCTACCTGGGTCCACCCCTTCCCGGGTTTCCATGTTTTCTCGACTTTCTCCTCCCCTCCCTGCTACCTTCGCATCCAATTCTCTCTCTCCCTCCTTCTACTCTACCCACCTCCATCTCTTTTCTTCCTCTTCCATTGCCCTCCTCTTTCTATAGGTGGCGCTGCTGACCTGGTCCCAACCCCCCGTGCATTGGCCTCACGACATTTCCTTCTCCTTGGCTTCAGCTCCCTTGGCTCCGCTCTGCCTCCTCCCAACACTCGGCTGTTCATCCACTGATCGTGCCACCCAGTCTCAGAGAAAGGATCCTGCAAGGTGCAGACATCGACCTTTCAGCCTTACTGCGCCCTTCTTCAGCCCCTGTGGCCCCTCGTACCATCGACATAGGGGAACTTTCCTTTACACTCAAGGCTACTGAACTGCAACCATTGAAGATCCTGACAGTTTCAGAATTCGCACTGGCTTTCTCTATTTACCGTAACATTCTCTGCTCTGGCTTTCCGATCCACCGGCAGGAACTTGGCGATTACCTATCCATCATCCTCGATCTCGCTGTTCGCTTCAGGGTTTCTGCCTTTTATGAATACCATCGGCAATTCTCTGCCCGGGCCGCTGTCTGCCTGCAGCAATGGAACATCGCTTGCTACTGTGGTGCTCTGGATCTAGAACTCTACTGCCGTGTCTTTGCCAGTCGCATCGCCCTTTTATGCAATGTGTGTGGCAACCCATCCCATCCCGCCGCATCATGTTCACTTCTCACACAAACTCCCACTTCTGCAACCGCTATCACCCCCACTTCATCCATAGCCACCATTGCACCACGTGTTACTACTTCTAGCTCTCGTGATAGTCGCCGGCGACGCCTGTCCTACTTTAATGGCCAGATGATTTGTAGCAACTTTAACTCAGGTGGATGTTTCGCATCCTCATGTAGATTCCTGCACATCTGCTCATACTGTGGCCTGGCTCACACCCGACCCAGCTGTCCTCTTAGACTACGTAGATTCGGCAGCAGCCGACTGCTTCGGTTCCTTTCCACTCCCATCAACCTGCCAGAATTTGCCACCTGCATCTCCCGTCATCTCGACTCCACTTTTGCCTGATTCCTTCTTGATGGACTTCTCTTTGGCTTTTCTCCCAACTTGGTAGTCCTCCTCAACTTCTCCTCCTCTGCACGCAATCTGCTATCAGCCGAAGCTGAACCCGATGTTGTTTTGTCACTTCTAGACAAGGAGGTCTCAGATGGTTTCATGATTGGCCTCTTCTCCATGCCTCCCTTCTCTTCCTTCCACATCAACCTTATTGGCATCGCCACCCAAAAGTATTCAGGCAAGAAACGCATCGTAGATCTCTCGGCTCCCCACAGCTCCTCCTTGCTATTCATCAATAGTTTCATCCCCAGCATGGATTTTTCCCTCTCCTATACTTGAGTTGAGGACGCTATTTCACTCATCAAGTGACATTTTGCAGTCCGGCTGTAAGAGCAGCCCCAAGATTTTGACTCCTTTGTCGAGGCCCTATCTTGGATATTGCTGAACGTCTATCACCACCCCCCATTGGTTCTATCTCCATCACATCCTTTCTCTCAGTGGTTTCAATCCTGCTTGCTTCTCTGCTCACTCCTTTAGGATCGGGGCAATTCCCGATCACACCGTCTAAGTCCTTGGCCGCTGGTCCTCTCAAGCCTACTATAGATACATCCGTACCCATGCCCAAGCTCTGCTTGCAGCCCACAAACGCTTGGCAACCGTGTCATTTTGGGGGCACGGCTTTACACGGCCTCCAAGCCACCTCGAACTCCAGCACAAACCTTCTGAGTTCTCCCCCCTCTCCAACGCTTCTCTGTGCATGGTCTATGCTAGTAAACTGATATTTGTTGGATTTATGATTTATTAGAAATGATCATTTTATAAATGTGGTTACATTCCCTTTAAAATGATGGGCTTGCTTTCAAGTCTTCACACGCCTTGAATATTACCACTCGGTCAATATTATCTGCACACAAAAATCTGACACACGGTTACTTTAACCGAGTCTTCTCAAATGGTATGGAGTAAGATTATTGTCAAAAATGGAAATGAGGGAGACAGAGTGAAACGAGGGAGACGGAAAGATCTGAATGAGTCGTTTATATCAAAAACACACTTTATAGCAAAAAGCTTTATTTAATATTTTTTTTTTTGTTGGGCATCTGTCATTTCTGTGGTATAGAGCTTGTTCTTAATGTTTTGAGTGGAAAGTAAAATGCTGTGTGGTCTCTGACTTTTGCGCAGTGCTCTTGTATGTCTACAACATTCCACACATACACCTAAATAAGAAGCTTGGGTGCTGGTCTGGATTCTAATTTTTCTATCTCGTCCAAGTGTAAAATTCTTTTAGAAATATTTGGGTGTTTTTTTTTTATTTTTTATTTTGTCCTTTTTCCATCCATGCACATTTCATGCACATTTTCTTAATTCGTGGTGGATGGAAAACCACCTATTGTATATCAAGACTCCAAGTTGGTTTTAAAAGATGTCCTCTACAGGACGAGAACAAGCTGCAATACAACAGGTGAGAATCACTTTATTGAATTAAATTAAAATCAGGATCAGGGTTCACCAGGGAGTAGAGGACTGATGTTCTCATGTTCATATTTTGTAAAAGTGTTTATAATAAAAGGTAAGTTGATGCATTTCTATGTCACAAAATCTCATCTTAGACCGGTCTACAGTTAAAATAGCAACTACTTAATTATATACAATTTCTCATGAACCGTAACTATTGATGCAGGTCTTTTTCTTATTTGGAATCAAAAATTGGAAAAATTAGCTGTTTCCAATTTCAAAACAGAAATCCAATGCCTAAAGTGTACATGGACCACAAAAATCCAACACTTGTGGAAGAAAGAAATAATAAATTACTGGTGGAACACAAAATGTCAGTGTCTTTAATCAAGAGAGATATTTGTAAAAGAACAGAAAATATACCACAAAATCACAGAGAAAAAAGGCATGCACACATGGATGGAATAACTTCAAGGTAATAGTCCTTTCATCACATCAAATCAAATCAAATTTATTTATATAGCGCTTTTCACAACTGATGTTGTCACAAAGCAGCTTCACAGAATTCCAGTAAGACAAGATTTGACATGAAATGTAAAGACAAATGTAAAACCCTCAAGTGAGCAAGCCAGGGGCGACAGTGGCAAGGAAAAACTCCCCCAGCTGAGGAAGAAACCTTGGGAGGAACCAAGGCTCACAAGGGGTGACCCATCCTCCTCTGGTCAATCTACTGGTGATGATAGTTAGTAGTCCATGAGAACTTCAGTGTAGGGACAGCTTCAAGGCACTTGGTGGTTGCTGGAGCGTGGGCAGCTGGTCTGAAGCGTGGAGGAGGATCTCGACAGTCATCCATCAGTGTCCAGACAGACAGGTGGGCAGTCGTTTACTCGGAAAGATGTAAAGGGATGGAATTAGTTTTGAACTGTTTTGTGTTTGTAAAGTAGAAAATATGAAAATTTCCAGAGTGTGGCTAATGACTCCGGCAGATCTGACTATGACAGCATTAACTAAAAGGAGAGAACCAGGAGGACACACAGACACGGGAGCATCCTGAAACACTGGCATCCCTCCGCTCCACCGTCAACAAACCTGAGTGATCGCGAGAAACGGCGGGACGACAGCACCAGCATCTCAGTTTACTATAATTCCCTGTGTCCATGGACCCCCCGGATCTGCCGCCTTTATCTATGGGGGAGCATTAGCTACCAAATGATAAACTAAACAAATGAGTTTTTAGCCTACATTTGAAGATTGCGACTGTGTCTGAGTCCCGAACATTTTCTGGAAGATCATTCCAGAGTTGGGGGGCTTTATAAGAAAAGGCTCTTCCCCCAGCTGAGGCCTTCTGAATTCTGGGAACATTTAAAAATCCAGTATTCTGTGATCTGAGTGAACGTGGGGGCTCATAATAGGAAATTGTATCTTGAAGATATTCAGGAGCAAGCCCATGTAGAGCTTTATATGTTAATAACAAAATTTTGTAGTCAATGCGGAATTTAACAGGCAGCCAATGAAGTGATGATAAAACTGGGCTGATATGTTCAAATTTTCTAGTTTTAGTGAGGACCCTAGCTGCAGCATTTTGAACTAGTTGAAGTTTTCTTAAATTGCTGCTGGTGCATCCTGACAGTAGTTCGTTACAGTAGTCAAGCCTTGAAGTAATAAAGGCATGTACTAATGTTTCTGCGTCCTGGAGGGATAAGGCATTTCTAATCTTAGCAATATTGCGAAGATGTAAAAAAGCTGTCCTAGTGATACTACCTATGTGTTGATCAAATGATAAATCCGGGTCAATTATGACACCAAGATTTTTTGCTGCTGAACCAGGTTTAACTGGAAAGTTAGCTAGATTTAAAATTAAGTCTGATAATTTATTTCTTGTCACTTTTGGACCCAAAAGCAGGACCTCTGTTTTGTTGCTGTTTAGGAGGAGGAAATTACGCAACATCCAGCCTTTCACGTCTTTTACACAGTCCTCTATTTTCTTTAATCTGTGTTTGTCATCGGGCTTGGCTGAAATATACAATTGTGTGTCGTCTGCGTAACAGTGAAAGTTAATGTCATGGTTTCTTATAACTGTGCCTAGCGGTAACATGTATAATGTAAATAATAATGGTCCTAAAATAGAGCCTTGTGGAATTCCAAATCTTACTTTAGAATAATTTGAATTTAGATTGTTTACTTTTACGAATTGATAACGTTCCGTTAAGTAAGATTTAAACCATAATAGGGCTGTCCCTGTGATTCCAACCATGTATCCTAACCTTTCTATGAGAATATTGTGGTCTATTGTATCGAAGGCTGCGCTTAGGTCAAGAAGCACCAACAGGGATACGTGGCCTTGATCAGAGGCAAGAAGAAGATCACATGTATTGTACCTTAGGACTAACCCCTTTGTTTCACATGTTGCAGGTCCTGTTTATCCACATGCAAATCTATTTTCTGAAATGTCAGGCAAAGATGCTGTATCTGCTGCCTCACCCAGAAGAAACTGAAAGTCATATTTTTTTTAACTCAGAACATGCCTATTGACCTAAGATGTGGCATCCAGCATGATGATCTCCTCCCTTAGCATACATTACTGGGTACTCTTGACTATATTATGACACAAGATACTCAAATAAATAATGCTTTCAGTAAAGTCCAACAGCACATGTTGTTATGTCAGTTCTTGGTCTTTATCAAACTCACCCATGTAGTAGATACATGTTTAACTCCTTTCACCATTTTTTGTTAATTACCTGTTCACCTTCAAAAAATATGGAGAAAATACTGAAAAATGTGATATTGTGGTAACTCCTGGGGTGACATTGTTAAAGTTAAAGCCAGGTGTGGCATATACCTCTATATAGTCCTCTGAGTACAGGTCAGAACACAACAGACAAGACACCTTTGCACAAACATGACCCCATTTTAAAAAAAAAGTAGGGATGCTGTGAAAATGTAAATAAAGTTAGACTGAAATGATGCTTAAAAATTTAAACACTATATTTAATTAAAATTAATACAAAAACAATATTTCATATATGAAATCTGAGAAAATATTTAGCTTTGAAAAGTATTTGCCCATTAATAATTTGATGCTAGCAAAATGTTTTTTAAAAATTTGTGTAGTAAATTTGTATAATGCTAAAACAGCACCTGGTAGAGCATTTCACAACTACTTGGGTTTAATTTGTAACAAGATTGGCTATAAAAACAGCATCCCAGTGAACCTCAATCTTTCAGAAATAAAGACGGGGAGGACTGAATGAATCAAAGTCATTGATGCGACATAGATCTTCTGGGCTAAAGGGGAGGGGTTATATATGACTTATAGGTCATACACACTTCAAAATAAAGGTATTACAAAGGATTCTTTGAGCAATGTCATAGAAGAACTACTTGTTTAAGAGATGTTTGAGTGTGGAGAACCTTTTAAAGGTTTAAAAATAAATCAGTCGACCTTAAGGTTCTTTAACCAATTAAATGTATTTGTAAAAATGTTTCTTTATGGAACTAAAAATAGTTCTTCTATGGTATCGCTCAGATAACCTTTTGTAGCACAGGACTGGTGCCTTCCTGCCTTGTGCCCAGTAATTACGCAATAATACACTCGAGCTTTGTGCTATAACATGACTTATCTCATGTTTAGCACAAAACTCGATTGTATTATTGTGATTATACCACAGTTCACCATTTATTATTAGGTTTTAAGATAAGACTATGAACATTTGTTTGTTTGTTTATCAAAATTCCAAGAGGAAAAATAGTTCCATTCTGTCACAAGTTCCTTTTTGCTGAAGTGCATAAAATGTCATGGTTTAACCATTGTTTACAGCAGATTCAGATCGTAGTATCATACACTAAACGATGCCAAATTCTCTCTGTTTAAGATAAAAGTGAGTATTTTAGAGTATTGCTCCAGAGCCATGCTTCGAAGCTGGTGAACGATATCGGCGGACAAAAAACAAAATGTTCATCGACTCGAATTAAACACAATCACAAAAACTAGATAGATGTAGCAATTGAATTTTTTTCTTTTTGTTTTTTTTTTTTCCTTTGTTTACAAATCAGAAAGCAGAGTCCACTGTGCCATAACACTTTACTCTATTCAAAATAAGGTGCGTGAACAGAAAATTCGGATGATGATGAAAAATGAACGGGCTCGCCGTTGGATGAAGAAGTCCAGGCACAGCTCTGTTTAGTGTTGTTGCTAGGCTACATGTATCTTACGGAGTGATACCTGAAGAGCTTTGGTCAGAGTGCCATTTTCGTGTAATACTGGCACTCCTGGAACGTCTCTCAGCCAATCATATTGCAGGGTCAGAACTAACTGTGGTATAATTCTAGATAGGCTCTGGACCCACCTCGATCCTGACTAGCATGAAGTGGTTAGAGAGAATGAATTAAAAAGATTAATGAATGAGAGCTAATGCAGATTCTCTATAATAGACTTTTTCTCTTCACAGCACTTGCCTACCTACATGCTCATATAGGATGTATTCTGACTTGTGATTGGTCAGTTACAATTGGAAACAAGGACATTTTCAAGTCAAGACAACACACAAGTCATTTTTAATGAAGGAAGCTCGCTTCTTTTTGTGCTTTACACCTGAGTTTTAATCCGTGTTACCTTCCTTTTTATTTACAAATTATTCTGAGAATTCTGAATATTCGTTTATGTATGATATCCCAATATTCATTATTTATGATTTGTTATTCAACATAACTGGAGATACAACTGTGGCTAATTCTTTGCAGCCTACAGCAGTCCAGTAAAACTAGGCCTGGCTGGTCTTGTCCATTAAGTGATGTGTAAGTGATCAGAGTGAAGAACTAAGAAAGTGGACTTGGATGATGCTAGACTCAGCAAATATTGTCAAACAATGAATTTTAAATAGTTTTCCTATTGAGATGATTCTTCAAATGGAGGAAAATCTCAGAGAAAAAGCAAGAGCATGGTGCTTCCAAGTTTTAAAATTTACTGTGCTTTCCAAATGAAATGGACAAGGAATCAAGGATCAAGGAATCAAGGGCTTTTCAAGCCCATATGACAAGCAAACCATGAGCTGTGATCACAGAAGACAAAAGGCAAACACTAACGCTTCTCATTGTGTTTTACAATGACATGAGGGCTCTCAAGTGGCCCGTCTGGACTTCAAGGAGGGCAACTTGTGTCTCGACAGGGAGCATCTCTCTCCAGGATCAAGCAAAAAGTAGAGGAAAGGATGAAACAGTAATGCCATGAGATTACACCTTGTACCATTCACTAACAGCACAAGTCCAGCTTTAAGTTGTTGTTTGTTGTTTTACATTATTCTATTGCTAACACCCGAAAAACAAGATGTGCTTGATCTGAGTGAACGCAAATTGTGTGTCTGCTCTGGCCAAATGAGAAATGAAAGTAGCCTGCTTGCCCGTAAAACTATTATAAGAGTAAACACAAAATGAGTGTCTTTCATTGTGTGCTTGTCACGGCTGGGCAGATGAAGACGAGGAGGCAGACGTAAATGCAAGGAACTTTTTTTATTAACAAAAAAAAAAGCAAAACTAGAACAAAACAAACATATGTAGGACTAAACTGAACAGAAATAAACAAAGAAAGGAAACAGCCGTGAACCGGGATAGACATGGGGAAGGAGACACAGAGACATGAAAACACACATCTAGCCACACAACACCAGACAAAGGAGCACTGAAACCAAGGGGTATAAATACACACAAGGACACCTGAGGCAGATAACCAGGGGTGAGGATTACAAAATATACACATGTGGAGACACTGATGAGAGGGCGGAGCTAAGACGGAAAGCGACAAAACAACAGACCCATGTGCTCCTGAGGAAACTCAGAAAACAGAAAACAGAGCAGGAAGTGTGAAAGTGCTGAGATAAATCAGGTGCTAGTAGGCCTCTGAGATACAGAGATGTACAGCTCATAGATTAAGTTTCATGGATGATTTATGAGTGAAGAGAAACACATTAAAGCCAAAAAAAAAAAAAAATTATATATATATATATATATATATATATATATATATATATATATATATATATATATATATATATACATACAGGGGTTGGACAGTGAAAGTGAAACACCAGTCATTTTAGTGTGGGGGGTTTCATGGCTAAATTGAGCAGCCTGGTGGACAATCTTCATTAACTGCACATTGCACCAGTAAGACCATGTGCATCCAATGATTCAAACATTGTGTCCTGAAGGCGGTGCCGTGTATCAGGACGACAATGCACCAATACACACAGCAAGACTGGAAAGATTGGTTTGATGAATCCATCCATCCATTATCCACCGCTTATCCGGGTCCGGGTCGCGGGGGAAGCAGTCGGAGCAAAGAAACCCAGACCTCCCTCTCCCCAGCCACCGATGCCAGCTCCTCCAGGGGTATACCGAGGCGTTCCCAGGCCAGTCGAGACATATAGTCTCTCCAGCGTGTTCTTGGTCTGCACCAGGGCCTCCTCCCCGTTGGACATGCCCGGAACACCTCTCCAGGAAGGCGTCCAGGAGGCATCCGAACCAGATGCCCGAACCACATCAACTGGCTCCTCTTGACGTGGAGGAGCAGCGGCTCCACTCCGAGTCTCTCCCGGATGTCCGAGCTCCTAACCCTGTCTCTAAGGGAGAGTCCAGACATCCTGCGGAGAAAACTCATTTCAGCCGCTTGTACCCGCGATCTCGTTCTTTCGGTCACTACCCAAAGCTCGTGGTCATAGGTGAGGGTTGGGACGTAGATTGACCGGTAAATCGAGAGCTTTGCTTTTCTGCTCAGCTCTTTCTTCACCACAACGGACCGGTACAGAGCCCGCATTACTGCTGACGCTGCACCGATCCGCCTGTCGATCTCACGCTCCATCTTTCCCTCACTCGTGAACAAGACCCCGAGGTATTTAAACTCCTCCACTTGAGGCAGGATCTCACTTCCTACCTGGAGAGAGCACTCCACCCTTTTCCGACTGAGTACCATGGACTCGGACTTGGAGGTACTGATCCTCATCCCTACCGCTTCACACTCGGCTGCAAACTGGTCCAGCAAGAGCTGGAGGTCCCGGCTCGATGAAGCCAACAAGACCACATCATCTGCAAAAAGCAGACATGGGATCCTGAGACCACCAAACCGGACACCCTCCGCCACTTGGCTACGCCGAGAAATTCTATCCATAAAAATTGTGAACAGAACCGGTGACAACGGGCAGCCCTGACGGAGTCCAACTTACTGCCAGCCATACGAACCAGACTCCTGCTCTGTTTGTACAGGGACTGGATAGCTCGTAACAAAGAGCCCAGTACCCCATACTCCCTGAGCACCCCCCACAGAATACCCCGAGGCACACGGTCGAATGCCTTCTCCAGATCCACAAAACACATGTAGACTGGTTGAGCAAACTCCCATGCACCCTCCAGGATCCTAGCGAGGGTAAAGAGCTGGTCCTGTGTCCTCGGTCCTCGGTTACTGGTTTGATGAATATGAAAGTGAATTTGAACATCTCCCATGGCCTGCACAGTCACCAGATCTAAATATTATTGTGGTCTAAAACCAGGTGTTTCACTTTCATTGTCCAACCCCTGTATATATATATTATATTATATATTAGTGGCGGATGCTGGTCTTTCAAGGAGGGGTCAGTCTCCAAACACAAGCAGCTACAAAAAACCCACCAGAAATAGAATCTCGATTTGTCACTAGTCATTTTTAACAAAGAAAATGCCGCTAAGAGGATCAAGAAAGTCTCCAGTTCAACTCAGAACAGAATGAAAATGTAATTCTCCCACGGATCTTTACACCAAACGATCGCTGATTCGCTCATTTCGCTGTCAATCAAAAAGGGATTCAGCCTCGGACAGATCATCCAATCATCAAGCAGAAGCTGAGTGTCCGGGCCAGCCAAGGCCAGCCCACTGCCCCATAGACCCCCAGAGACACTGAGCGTCCGATGGGCGGGACAAAGCCCAGCATTTATCCCATGACTCGTCTCGTTTCGCTGCATTTCGCTATTGAACTCTGTGGACGCTCAGCGTCCTCACTGTTTAAAGCACTGTGAAGCTGCAGGAATAATTGAGAGGAAAGCCGCGTCTTTACCAGTGATAAGAAGCTGATTCTGAACAAAAGTTGAGCGCGTTGTAGTGTATATTTATTCAACAGTATATATTTGATAACTTTTTTGACATTTTGGGGAAGCTGAGCTTCCCTTGCAGTCTTAGAGCAATCGCCTCTGATATATATATATATATATATATATATATATATATATATATATATATATATATATATATATATATATATATATATATATATATCAAGCATATCATTGGAGAGTCTAGTGGAAGGACAAAATGTGGCAGGAGAAGATGCACCAGCAAAAGACATGACCGTGGGCTTCAGTGGTGTAGTGGAGTATGGACCAGGTCAAGAAATGAAAAATTAAGACCTTGACTCTCCACTCTGGAGAGTTGGACAGGACCCACATTCCACAGAGTGTGTGTGTGTTGAAAGACTCTGCACACCCTCACACACACACACACACACACACACCTATGTCTGACAACAAAGGCTAAGCAGAACACACTTCAGTTACCAAAGGATGAATGAGGGATCATCTTCAAACTTACGACACAAGATGATTCCTCCCCATTCTTCTTCTGGACAGTAAAAGAAACCCCAAGTTTATGACTCCATTAAGCCTAAAAGATCAATCAGAGCCTTGGAGACCAGGATTAAAGAACCCCAGTTTTATTGCCATCAGCGTCGAGATGGCAAATTCCTGTCTCCGTTTAGAAAGACAAATTAATTTCTAACACCTAGAATAGTTGTAATTTACTCGAGATATATATATATATATATATATATATATATATATATATATGTGTGTGTGTGTTTGATAAAAGTAATCCAGTACACTCATTATGCTGTATTCAAGTAGGTATGAACTATTTTGATTCAATTAAGGTTACGTATCTGTCCAGAAAATGTGAATTTCTGAGGGGCGAAACCGTGAAAGGACTGTGAAACCGTGAAAGGTCATGTGAACCTCAGACCCAGGAACCAATCAGAGAACGAGACCTCCCAAATGGGCGTGAGCGCGCCTCCTATGAAAAGGAAACAGCAAACTCATTTTCTCTCTCTTGTCTCTTAACTGTCTTGTCTCTTAACTCTCTTAACTTTTACGCTCTTTTGTCTTGACAAGCCGACTCTTCAAAAGTCTCTTAAAGAGAAGAACTTCACGCAACTTCCAATGGACGCCTTGTGTCAGTTAGCAGTGCAATACAGAAACTAAAGAGTAAACGTTGAGTAATTATCAGTAATCTTTTCTTTGTTTTATTTGTGTTCGTGTTTGTAGCCCAATCCAAGTTTAATTTTATGACTGATCAAAGCAGGTGAAACTTATTTTGGCCAGAATAAGAGCCACTACTGGGACAGAGAAAAAATTGTAAAATAAGTATTAGCCAATTAATTCGAAAATTAGCTCTGAAGATCGGAGGAAACAGCTAACTTATTCGACGTACTTTCATCGTAAAAGGAATATCACTCTGGGAAATCCAGCCAGGCCAGCAGTTCTCTGTGAAGGGAATCTCCGACTGACGTCACACCATCTAAAGGACTCCGAAAGTGGCTGACTCATCCTGGAGGGACTCTCCCCACTAAGCAGCCTAACTTCAGCCATGACAAGTCAAACACCGGAAAACAGAGTGCTGGACACTTCGGCTGTGATCATAACCAAAAGAAGAAAAAACTAAGATAAATTCCTCATTTTCAGAGCTGAGATCGAATTAAATCTCTTGGTAAAATTGTACCCTAATTGAATAATTTAGCAACCCCTCATTCACAAGCCATATAGCCTAGCCAATTACTAAATTCGAACCGGTTTCACCTGCGTTGATTCCGTGAGATTTTGATTATTGTGCTATGTTTATCAACCTATTATCTTTCCTTTAATAAAGTGTTTCCATTATTTGAAGTAATACAGTGTGTGGAGTTTGTTCCTTGAGAGTCTGAAAATCCTGAAGAACTCACGTAGCGTTGACAGTATTCCCCCTCTAATTAATTGTTAATATTTTTGTCATTTAAGTCAGTAATAATAATAATAATTATTATAAGTTATAATCACCATTAAGCATAACCAGCTCGAATACAGTTACTCTGCTACAGTGGATTATCACAAAGAGAAGATTCAAGAATCTGGCAGAGATCCAGAAAGAGTGGAATGAGGCAGGAGTCACAGCTTCAAAAACCACCACATTCAGGCGCATCAGGGAGATGGGCTACAACTGTTGGGTTCCTTGGATCAAGCCACTTCTGAACCTGAGCCAATGTAGGGTGCAATGTCTGGTGCAGGTATTGGTAAACTTTGCTTTCTTAAATCCAAGGTTACCGCAACAGTCTACCAGAATGTTTTAGAGGACTTCATGATTCCTTCTGCTGAGGATCTGTAGGGAGATGCAGATTTCATCTTCCAGCAGGACCTGGCACCTGCCCATGCCACCAGAAGCACCAAAGCCCATGCCATCACAGTGCTTGACTGGCCAGCCAACTCGCTGGACCTAAACCCTATGGAGTATTCTCAAGAGGAAAATGTGGGCCACCAGACCCAACAAAGAATAGCTGACAGCAAGCATCAAGGAAATCTGGGCTTCCATAACTCCCAGGTAATGCCACATCGTCACAAGGCAGTGATTAAGGCAAAGGGATTCCCAACCAAGTACTGAAGATTGACATATTATTTTTAAATTACCATATTTTGATTGATTTGATGTGATTCTAATTTCTTTTTTTTCTGCAAAAACTAAGTGGTAATTTGGGCTGATTTTTCCACAGTATTCTAATTTTTTGAAATCCTGTTTTCGTGGGTTTTATGAGCTGGAAAAAATTATGTGAAAATAAACAAATAAATACTTGAAATCGTTTAAACTGTGGGCCCTAAATCTATAATCTATGAAAGTTAACTTTTTGAATGTAATTATGGAAATTAATCAACTTTTCCATGATATTCTAATTTTTTGGAATGGGCCTATAATATATATATATATATATATCATCTGTGATGTGTAATCACTAGATGAATATGAATGTATATCTTCTGCATTGACCTGTTCAGGTTGTTCCAAACTAACCAATGCTAATTAACCTGTATACATTGGTTTCACTAACGTCATCATAAATATATAAACAGCCAGTCAATGTTGGCATGTTCTTTTTGCCACCACACCTCAGACAACGGCCAACCACAGATCAGCAGCTGAAACAACACTTCAACATTAGAGGTGAGTACTGATTACCTTTAAATTTTCTCTCCAGTCTTGTTGCTTTCAAATTATGTAAAAAAATCTAAACAACCCATTATACTTTACATTTTGTTATTACTGTACAATAAATAATTCTTGATGACATCAAATGTATATTTTATAATATTTCCCATTATATTGCCATTTTATAGATAAAAGGTTTAGCCCAAATTGGTGTTAAGAATAGAATAGAACTATGTCAAGGGACATAGAGCTGGTTTGTTTGAAATGGTAATTTGAAAAAAAGAAAAATATACCCAGCAATAAATTTACCTTAAGTAGCTAAACAAAGTACATTAAAATTTAACAAATAAGTTTGGGCACGATGGGTATGATACACAAGCTTAAACACAGTATTAAGCTCATCTACAATAATTTAATAATAATAATATTAATAATAATAATAATAATAATAATAATAATAAATTGTCTAGCATTCATGTACATACACAACACTTAAATGAATTGTTTTCTACACTAATTGAGACTTACCACATAGTTAATATGGAAATATAGTATTTGTTTTATGCTCGTGTACACAATAAAAGTTACAGAAAATGATATAAATGTATTTACAGACATTCCACCGTCAGCCATGAGCACACAAGAAACAACAAGCCTTCGTTTTGTGACCTGGAACACCTGTGGTATTAAGGACACTGTCAATTTCCCCCAGAAGTTTTCAGACATGTTGAAGATATTCATCAAACATAAAGCTGATGTTGCCTTTATACAAGAGACACGTATTGGGCCAAAAGATTACCACTTGTTAGAGAATGTTGAAGGCTGGAAAACCTACTTCACTGTATACAGCCCTAGAAGTAAAGGAGTTGCGATACTAATACAACACGATGTACCTTTTCAGTACATATGCCATGATGAGGATCACAGTGGAGGTTACATTGTGCTTTTCTGTCATCTATATGGAGAACTCTACACCCTTGTTAATGTGTACAATCATAAAGAAGACAGAGATGTCCTGTATACTTTGAAAGAGTACTTGCAGAAAACAGCTGAGGGTGTGCTTGTGGTCGGAGGGGATTTCAACACAAATTTGGATCCAAACTTGGATCGGAGTTCTTCTGCACTTCATACGGGTTGTTCATCATTAAGAAGCATCTTAGAAGACTTTACTTCATCTCTAAATCTCAGAGACACCTGGGCACACGTACACCCCACAGAAACGGGCTTCACACGATGCCAGGGTGACAGTTGGTCCAGGTTAGACATGTTTTTCATGCCAGAAGACAGAATGGCACTAGTCAGCAGTTGTGACATTGAGAGAGAGAGAATCTCTGATCATGATCCTGTTGTTCTGACACTCAGGAGAAATCAACAGAAATGGTCTGTAAATACAATTCCAAATGTAGCCTCTATGTTGAAGGAATTTGGACACAGTGGGAAACCAGACAGGAGACCGGGGATGATAAGTGGTGCTGAAATACTGAGAGCAATCAAGTCAATGACTGAATCAGGAAAAGAAAGGCCTTACAAAAAGACAGTGGATTATTACAAAAAACATCGGTGTCCAATGACAGAGAAGTTAAAGATAAAATACAACACAATGTTGAAAATCAACTGGATACCAGACAAATTCAATAAATCAAATTCAAAAAACATTTCAGACAAAGAGCGTGTCTTCAATGTTGAATATTTGATATTCTCCCTAATTCTGGCCAAGCGACTCAAGGTCTTCATTACCCCATCCTTCAGGAGTCAGAAAAAAGCAAAGCTTGATCTCCATCTCAGAGTTACCTTTAAGAAAGTCCCAAAGAAAATCAAGCATTACTTCCTAATGAAATGTCTCACCAGCCTTAAACCAATCCACCCTGCCCCTCCACGTAATTTCAGTATTCTGAAGAGTCTTCTTTCTATACGCAGGGTACCTGGTGTATACCTGTATTTGAAGCAAGGTTGTCCATTGACCAATACCATCCTCACCCTGGCACTGAACCATCTGAAAAATCAGATTTCCAAAACTAACGTGATGATCAGTGTTTGCCATTTTAGACACACCCTGGACATACACGCAGAAGAATCCCAATGTGACACATTATTACACCTGGTTAGAACATTTCAGGAAGATTCTGGGATTGGACTGAAGATATCACTGGACAAGGTGAAGGAAGAGGTTCCATGAAACAGAGCACCAATTTAAAGCTCTTCACCAACATCAATTATTGTATAATAAAGGAACCAAACTCTGAACAAAATGTATGGGTTTTACTATAAAATTATGTTAATTATTTTGAATGATTCTGTATATTCAGCGTGACTCTGATCAGCAAAAACTAATATGGCCTCCTTACTATAATAATATATAATATAATATAATAATATTATATTATATTATATAATAATAATAATATTAATAACTATAATGCTGTTGCTGACTTTGCATCTATGACGAGACCAAAAATATCACATGCCAAATAGAGTGGCCAGAGAATGGGCACAAAATCTTAAAACTCCAGCAGCACTGTACTAATCTGTAGTTGTAGAACTATAAAAAAGTCATACAGAAAGTAGCTGATTAAATGTCTAATGAGGATAGAAATAAGGTGGTCATTTCAATGGCTGATCAGTGTAAGTACTACTGTGATTGACGTACATCTAGAGAAGAAATGCATGTAATAGATTATGTAAATTTTAATGTAATTAAAAATATATATGTATTTTAAAAACTGATGTGTGAGACCTGAAACAACTTTGATGAGTTTGTGGCTCAGACAAAAAGAAAATAACACATCCATGGCATACTCACATTGTGTACTAAGACTCTGTGCTGGTCTCACTGGTGAAATGAGGCAAAGATGCCCTCTACAGGAGAAAAAGGGAATATTAAAACTGCTCAACACAACAAAGTCCACAAACACACCTACTGTAGATACTATCAACCTACTCTCATCACAGGAATCACTATAAGAACAAGCTATAAGATAATGGCTCAGAATCATTTCTCAAATAAGAATTAAGTTTTCATAATATAATTATAAAATGATCAGAGGGACAGTACCTTGCTTTACATGTTTGAGGCGGCAGGAAACATGATTACATCATCTACTGCTTATGTAATAAAAGAAAGCAAAACACAATGTATATAGTACATGTGAAATATCAATAAAAATGATTACTCAAGTCTCTCCAAAAAATAAGATTTGGTAAGTGGGGGATTACAAAAAATGGAGTGAAAAAATTAGATATATAACATTGAGAAACTAGGTAAGCCTAGTTAGACTGCCAATAGCCATCGTCACTGAGGTGTTTCTGGAATTTCAAAAACAGGAAATGCCCAAGATACATAGCCTTTTCATTGGAAGGTTTGGAGAAGCTTTGGCGATTCATATTAATGCCAATGTGTTTACATGTGGTTTGTATTGTGTGATTGTGTTATACAGAAAATATGGAGGGCAGAACCAATCATTTTTTTTTGGTTTAATTTGATTAAAAATAAACACTAGATGATCTAACACCAACGAACTAAGAAGACCAAGAATATTTTGTTTTGTTTAAGAATTACAATTACTCATTTATTCAATGTAACTAGTCAGAGAAAAACACATGAAGTTTAAGGAGGCTGTGCACAGCTATATGGAGTTTTATGAACACACTAATGCCACAAAATGTCTCCCCACCACAGAGAGACTGTGCCAAAGAGGCACAGTCATGCAAAATAAGACAAATCCTTTCATCCAGTCATGCAGTCCTTTTTTCTCTGTGAGATATAATACGTGTGTAAATGTTGCCGAGTTCCGAGCTGTATTGCTGAGTTTGTGAACATTGGAGCAAGGTAACAAACACAGAGCCAAACACAACCCCAGAAACACACACAAACAGAGCATGTTCCTGTCTTATTTCCTATTATTTATTTATATGAAAAGTTGTAAATGACCCCATCCAGCTCCACTGGGCGATAACGCTGTGTGTGAGGCTCTGAGCTCTTTCTCGAGTTACTGAACACTCTACTTTGGTTACAGCTGGGAATGAAATTTTCTGGCTCATGAACCAGTTCATGTCGGTGGAAACGCACTGAATGGTTCCAAATGTAGTTCACAAACTGGAACCGTACCGTTTGCTCGTTGGTGAAAAAGTGCTATGTGAAATACAACCCAACTAACAACAGATGGTGTAGTAGCGCCACCTTGTGAAATATAGCTGAACTAACAGCAGGATGTGAAATAACATTCCTATTTGTGCATACACGTTTCAACATTAAGAGTCAGCGAATATGCCTCCTCTAGGCCGGCCCGGTAGGAGGTGTGGCAAAAAAAAGACAGATAAAATAGAACTCCTAAGAACCATGCAACCCTGGAGTCACATCAGATTCTCCCCATCAAGAGAAGCCCCACTCTCCATTCAGGTCAATGAACTCCTCACCCCAGAGCCCACAACTGTATTTGAGCACAGTACTCTGTAGCTACATATAACATTTAAATAATAAAAACAAAAAAAGGGTATAATTTTCATTTTTATTAAAATTTGTTCAGTTCACAGTACACACAAGGATTAAGCCTGTAGCTCTTCACGGAAGATGCCAAACTCTTCACTAAAATGTGAAAAACACATTAAACAGAGAGAAAAAAAAGCAGTAAAAAAATATTCCATTACAAAACAATACATTTGTAAACTGATGTTTTTTAGGAATTTAATCTGGGGTCACTACATTTCAAAGTGATGTACTGGCGCACTTTACCAGCATGATTCAATACAACATTTTTTATTCATAAATAAATGTTTTAAAGACAACAAATGTAATAGATATATGGCAAATCTTTGCAGAAAAAAAATACTGCATATGAATACGCAGTGCAATTATGGACACAGTGAATTAATTTTTTTTTGTTTTTATTTTTTAAACTTAATTAAATCTCTTTTAATTATACATAGGGGACTCTTCAAAAGTTTGAAAATAACCGTGATGATTTAAGACCTTGAATAATTTGGTCATTACAGAACATTCTGTAACATCCCAAAAAACACAGAGAAACTCAAGGATCCAATTGAAGGAGTTTTATTTAAGGTTGGAATTAAGTGAGTCGTAGAGACATGAACGGTCCAGACAGGTTTATTCCAGTAAGCGTAGTCAAGGAAACCGTGGGTCACACCAGGGAGACAGAGTCCAGAGATTATCCGAGGGGCTAGGCGAGAGACGGGTCCTGAGGGGAAAAACAGAGGTCGAAACACCAGAAGGCAGAGAAGACAAACTGACAAGTGAGTTAATCTCCTGATAGGGCAATACTTCGCAAGGAAGAGAGAGAAGAGAGGAAACTTAAAGGCTGCAAACAGGGTGTGGCTGAAGAGGTGCAGGTGTAACTAATTAATACTCAGGAGAGTTGGAGCGCGAGTGGTTCGTAACAGTACCCTCCTCCCGACGGGCGGCTCCAGATGCCCTGGAATGCCCTCCTCTTGGTTTACCTCGCCTTCTAGGAGCTGTACGGTCTGGGTGATCTGCATGAAAGTTGTCGATGAGTGCAGGGTCCAGGATATCCCCAGCAGGTACCCAGCATTGCTCCTCTGGGCCATAACCCTCCCAGTACACGAGGTATTGGAGGGGTTCACTTCGTCTGCGGGAGTCCAGTAATGTCCGCACTATGTATGCGGGTTGACCGCCGACCTCCAGGGGTGGAGGAGGGCGGAGACCGGTTCCAGCTGCAGAAACAGGACTGTAGAAAACAGGTTTCAATAAGGAGACCCCATCGGGGTGGTAGTTTTAGCCGGTAGGACACCAGGTTGACCCGTCGAAGTACCTTGAAAGGGCCAATGTACCGGGGACTGAGTTTCTTACAAGGTAGTCTGAGATTCATGTGGCGTGTGGATAACCAGACCCGCTGACCAGGGTGGGCATCTGTCACGCCCTCGTCCTGTCATGCCTGTTTTCCCCACCATGTGCTCTCTCTGCACATGGTTCTGTCTGTTATTGTCCTTGTATCCGCCCATGTCCCGCCTTTGTTCCGCCTCCTTGTCCTTTACCCTCGTTATCCGTTTCAGGTGTGTCTTGTCTGTTGATATATTTAAGTCCCCTTGTGTCACTTCCTGGTATCGGTCATTGTTTTGTTTTGTGTGATCCTATTCCAAGTCGTGTTATTTCGTGTTGTTCCATTTCCTAGTCGTGTTCTATATTCCTAGTCCGTTTTTCCTTGTTTTCATTTCCTCATTTCATGTTGTTGTTTCGAGTCCTTTCATTTATTCAGTCATTGTGTTTACCCTCAAGTTCATTTATGTTTGTTTTGTTCTTTCATTAATAAAATCACTGTGTTTTAGCGTTTGCGTCTGCCTCCGTCAGTCCGCCCAGCGAATCGTAACAGAATGACCGATCACATAAAGGACGCAGCTAACACGGCCATGTCACTGGACAAAGCCATTAAAATAGCAGAGGACTTACTGGCCACGAGGGTGGGTAATTGCCCTGCTATTTTGCTATCTTTACTGGGAATGCCTGCAGAATTTGAAGGAGGTCCCAACTGTAAAGAATTTATACTGCAGTGCAAAGAGTACTTTGAATATTTGACCTGTCCTACTCCTCCGGACTTTATCCTGGTCATGTTTGTTAAATCTCTCCTTGGAGGAGAGGCATTACGGTGGGCAGAAAGTGTATTTAAGGAAAAGGCCCAGGATCTTCCCGTGGAGATTTTTTTTTGAACTCTTAGAGAAAAGATTCTCCCTTTCTGCTCCCGAGGATTACCCCCTCAGGTCCGGGGAAATTTTTGGAGGGGGGTTGAGGTTAGGGGCGGTTAGCCTCAAACCGCAGGACATGAGAGGTGAGGCTAACAGGGGTGCATCTCCGGGGGAATTACGGTTGAAGAAGTCCCTCAAGAGTGCGCCCACCAGTTCCCCTAAAACTGCAATAACTCCAACACGAGCAGCACAAGCCTCTTCCTCCGTGGACGTCGCCGCAGGGCCCCCTGTATCCAAGGACGTTGCTGCACTCCCTCCTAACCTCCATGAGAAGCTTGCAAGCCTATGCCCTTCTGGATGTCTTTCCAGGGCGACACAACCCAGCCGCTCCTGTCTCTGTGATGGCGGTGAACTCAGCCGCACCTGTCCCCGTGAAGGCGGTGAACTCAGCCGCTCCTGTCCCCATGAAAGCGGCGCCTCCAGCCGCTCCTGTCCCCGTGAAAGCGGCGCCTCCAGCCGCTCCTCTCCCCGTGAAAGCGGCGCCTCCAGCCGCTCCTCTCCCCGTGAAAGCGGCGCCTCCAGCCGCTCCTCTCCCCGTGAAAGCGGCGCCTCCAGCCGCTCCTCTCCCCGTGAAAGCGGCGCCTCCAGACGCTCCTCTCCCCGTGAAAGCGGCGCCTCCAGACGCTCCTCTCCCCGTGAAAGCGGCGCCTCCAGACGCTCCTCTCCACGTGAAAGCGGCTTCCACGGCCGCACCTGCTCCAGAGAAGGCGGCTTCCACGGCCGCACCAGCTCCAGCGAAGGCGGCTTCCACGGCCGCACCAGCTCCAGCGAAGGCGGCACCTGCCGCACCAGCTCCAGCGAAGGCGGCACCTGCCGCACCAGCTCCAGCGAAGGCGGCACCTGCCGCACCAGCTCCAGCGAAGGCGGCACCCGCTGCACCAGCTCCAGCAGAAGCCGGACCCTCAGCGGCTCCTGTCCCAGCGAAGGTGGCTTCCTCAGCCGCTTCTGCACCCGTGACTGTGGCTCCGGCCGCTTTTGCACCCGTGACTGTGGCTCTGGCCGCTTCTGCACCCATGACTGTGGCCCTGGCCGTTTCTGCACCCGTGACTGTGGCCCCGGCCGCTTCTGCACCCGTGACTGTGGCTCCGGCCGCTTCGGGTCATGTCCGTAGGTCGGCCCCAAGGACTTCGGGGCCGATCCCCAGAACTGTGCCCAGGCTGGTACCTCAGACTTCCTCACAGACTTTTACCAGTCCAGGGTACCCTCCTGCTTCATTTCCTGTGTCTGTTCCTATCTTGTCCTGAGTCCTGTCTCCTGATGGTTCCTTGTCTTGTTTTAGTCTGTCTTGTTTTCTGTGCTCTCTCCTGCGCCAGCTCCTGGGGGGGTCTAGGTGTACGCGCCCCGGGAGTTGCGCATTCAGGAGGGGGCATCTGTCACGCCCTCGTCCTGTCATGCCTGTTTCCCCACCATGTGCTCTCTCTGCACATGGTTCTGTCTGTTATTGTCTTTGTCTTCGCACATGTCCCGCCTTTGTTCCGCCTCCTTGTCCTTTACCCTCGTTATCCGTTTCAGGTGTGTCTCGTCTGTTGATGTATTTAAGTCCCCTTGTGTCACTTCCTGGTATCGGTCATTGTTTTGTTTTGTGTGATCCTATTCCAAGTCGTGTTGTTCCATTTCCTATTCCATTTCGTGTTCTATATACCTAGTCTGTTTTTCCTTGTTTTTTCGTTTACTCATTTCATGTTGTTGTTTCGAGTCCTTTCATTTATTCAGTCATTGTGTTTGCCCTCAAGTTCGTTTATGTTTGTTTTGTTCTTTCGTTAATAAAATCAGTGTTTTAGCGTTTGCGTCCGCCTCCGTCAGTCTGCCCAGCGAATCATAACACATTCTGAAGCGTCATCCTAATCGACCTCTAAATAATTTGAGGTAGCCATACTCAGAAGATTTCTTGGAGCTTGAGAGGTGCCAAATTTTGATCTTCTGCAAGCAGTGTCCAGAAATTTAGAAGTACACCAAGAAATCATTCAAACTCTGGAAGAGGCAAAATAGTCAGGCAACAATCTGACTTCAAAGCTTCTTCTTCTGTCCTGGCAGCTGCTTCTAGTCCAAGAGGTTGTCTGAGATTAGCTATTGAGATGAAGCCGTTAGTGGAGACATCCTGTGCCTCCCAAAATAAAGGGTGTCTCTGTCAACAACATCTTTATAGGGATGGATAAATTTGGAATATCTGTTTCAGAGATGTGTAGCTTCATTAGTGAAGAGGAGTTGGACATTCTGCAGGGTACCAAGAGGTCAGCGGAAGATTGGCAAATGGACAAGAACTGCAGCATCCATATGCATATATGACTAAGACTGGATAATATGGATACTATCTGGAAATTATGGGGTCTATCCCAACTAATGGTAAATGATGAGGCACTTGTTATTGTATAATAGTAAGATACAGTGTTAGGGAAGTTACTCAAAAACAGTAATCCATTTCTGATTATTCTCTACTTTACTAAAACTGTAATGGGATTCTCCTTTACTCATTGCAGTTTTCTTGTAGCTTTAATATTGTTAATTTTGATAATGAAGTTGTAAATTATTCACTGAAATTAAGTATTAATAATAAATTATAATATATTGCGATGTAAAACTTGGCCATATTGTCCAGCCCTATTCTGTACTAAAAAACACATAAAAAGATAAGGAGACATTTCAGGAGATGTACAGGAACGACAGAGTGAGACTGGAACATTGTTATTTTTAGATTATTATTCACATGTTTTTGCGCACTAGATACTATGACATACCACCTCTTTTGCAGGTGGATGAATATTCCCGGAGGATATGATCACAACACATGACTGTACATGCACACATTTTCAATTCACAGCCATAATTTCCTGAGTCATGACACAACAATGTGATCTAGGAACAAAAATAGATCAATGCAAACTTTCAAATATCAAAACATAATTTTTGTAATTGACAACAATACTAGTGATGCACTGTCCTGTACAGCTGAATTTTATGTAGGTCATGTACAGGACATAATACTGCAACAACAACAACAACAAAAAAATAGGCCTCAACAGTTGGTTTCTTATTTCAAAACAAAAAGTCAATGGCCAAAATGTATACGGACCATAGAACTACAACACTTAAGAAAAAAAAATTACAGGTGGAACTCAGTGAGTTTTAATCAAGACAGATGCTTGTAAAAACAAACTACACCACAGTTTAGCTGAAAAAGGCATACACACATTGAGTAGTAGTCCATTCATTACATGTACTTTACCTTAGAATGAATCCCTTTGTGTCACATGTGGCAGGTCCTCTGTATCCACATACAAATCTTTATTCTGAAATGTCAGACAATGTAAGATTTCATTTTAAGCAACCAGCACGGTGATATCCTCGCTCAGCATTACTGGGTACTCTTGACTGTACAGAGTCATAAGTCTCAGGACACATTTTTTTTTCAGAAACAAAAAGGAAAAAGATATATCTGAATACTGCAGCAAGTAATGGGTGAGGGGGACGTTCTTTTAGGCTGTGTCCGGAACATGGCCACCATCTTGAAGTCCACCATATTGGACCAAGGGCAAGTTTTTCCAGTGGGAAGGTGGTCATGTAGCAAATTAAGAAAAGCAGACTTTTCTCAGAAATCTCTCTTATGGTTCAAAAGTTACCAACACAGAAATTCCCAGTGATGCACATCTATCAAAATCATTTAAACACTATATTTCACTGAAAATAATACAAAGACAATACAGTAATACAGATCTCTGACCGAGATCGTAACTCCATTTGCTCATATATCAAATAAAATTTCCCCATTAAAATGAAATGAAATGCTATTAATTCGTTCCAGTCCCCAAATCACCACACCATTAAAAAAACTTTATATATAACAAATAATGTATATAAAAAATAATTCTTAATAAAAGAGAATGTAACAAAATAAACTGGTTCTATTAAGTGTATTTACCTTGAAGATCAGACGAAGACACTGGTGGAGGTGGAGGAGATTCGCGGAGGAGGTTGGGGAGTTTTTCTTTTTATGCTTTATCGCTTAACTTAACTTACTCACTACACACTTAATGCTACAATGTTACAAAAAAAAAAATACAAAACAGCGATTTGACAGAGATACTTGCAAAATAACCAAGTGAACTGAATGTTCGCTGAGCTACTTAGTGGCGGGAGGCATAAACTTGCTCACCTTAACTCAGATCAGGGCTCGCATCATAAAGCCAAAAAAGCAAAATCAACAGAGCAACGGTTCATATCTTGGAAAATTTGTAAGTTGTATCACGCGTAAGTCAAGGTTTCACTGTATTTTAAAAGTTGAAACTGCAAAGTTTTTGAAAAATATTCACCCATTTCCAGTTTTATGCCAGCATCAGTGAATCCAGTGAAGCATTTCACAATGAAGTTGCAGGTGGTGTGAACTATGAAATATCTTGTTGAAAATATGAAATATAATTTCATCAGCGTAATTAAATCAGCGTCATACAGTTCAAGTGTCAGTGTCATTAGACCACATGGCCAATTATTCTGGGTTGGCTCCAGACCCAGCTCAACCCTGACCAGGATGAAGTGGTTACAGAAGATAAAAAAAGAAAAAAGAAAAAAAGAAAAGCAGGTAATGTAGATGGAGATTCACTATGAAATATGAGCTATGCTGCTGTAAAACAAACACATGGTTGTTGTAGACATTGTCTATGGTAATCATTTGTCTTCACACTACTTGCCTACCTACATGCTCATATAAGACGTACTTTTGCCCAGTTATGGGTCAGTTAAAATCGGAAGCAAGGAGATTTTAAAGTCAGGTATCCCTGTCACATCGCTGTCTCGTAATTTTTTTTTTTTTTTTTAGTTTTGTAGCATTGTAGCATTAAGTGTGTAATGAGTAAGTTAAGTTATGATTTGTTATTCAAGTGTCTTGTTTTATAAAATGATTTGTTATATAGTGGTGACACATCTGTGACTAATTCTTTGCAGCCTTCGGCAGTCAGTGAAACTAGTCCTAACTCGTATTGTTCATTGACTGAAACTGATGTGTAAGCGACGAGAGTGAAGAACTAAGAAAGTGGACTTGGACATTATTAGACTAAAGAAATATTGTCAAACAGTGGATATTTAATTGTGTTCTAATGGAGATGATTCTTTTAATGGAGAAAATTTTTCTAAGAATTCTTGACTTCCAGTTGTTCATGAGCTGTGATCAATCAAGTCTAAAGACAAACACTAGTGTTTTTATATTTTCCTTTGAAAAGAAGGCTCTCAAGTGGCCCGTCTGGACTTCAAGGAGAGCAAATGTGTCTCGAGCATCTCTCTCCAGGATCAAGCAGAATGTAGGGGAAAGGGTGAAACAGTAATGCCATGAGATTACACCTCGTACCATTCACTAACAGCACAAGTCCAGTTTTAAGTTGCTGTTTTACATTATTCTAAAGATAAAACCTGAAAAACAAGATGTGCTTGATCTGAGTGAATGCACATTGTGGGTCTGCTCTGGCCAAATGAAAAATGAAAGAATCCTGCTTGCCCTTTAACCTATTACAAGAATAAACACAAAATGAGTGTCTTTCATTGTGTGCTGAAGTAAATAAGTAAATCAGGTGCTAGTACGCTTCTGAGATACAGACATGGAACAACAGCTCATAGGTTAAGTTTCATGTATAATTTTTGAGTGAAGAAAAATGCACATTAAATCAAAAAACAAACAAAAAACATGAACATATGAATATCTTCTCCACTGACCTCTCATCCACAACCAAATTATTGTTCCAAACTAACTGTGCTAAATTAACCTGTACACATTGGTTTCACTGACGTCATCATAAATATATAAACAGCCAGTCAGTGTAGGCATGTTCTTTCTGCCACCACACCTCAGACAACTGCCAACCACAGATCAGCAGCTGAAACAACACTTCAACATTAGAGGTGAGTACTGATTAACTTTAAACTCTCTCCAGTCTTGTTGCTTTCAAATTATGTAAAAAATCAGAATAAAAAAAAAACAGCTATTCTTTACAAATTGTTAATATTTTAAAATACAACAAATGACATTAAATTCAAAGTTTAGAATATTTCCTATTATTTGTATGTCAAGGGAAATAGAGCTTGTTTGTTTGAAATGGTAATTAAAGAAAAAGAAAAACATACCCAACAATAAATTTACCTTAAGTAGCTAAACAAAGTACATCAAAAATTGACAAATAAGTTTGGGCACGATGGGTATGTCACACAAGCTTAAACACAGTACTAAATTTGTCTACAATAATATAATAATAATAATAATAATAATAATGTGTCTAGCATTCATGTACATACACAACGCTTAAATGAACTGTTTTCTACACTAATTGAGACTTACCACATAGTTAATATGGAAATATAGTATTTGTTTTATGCTCGTGTACACAATAAAAGTTACAGAAAATGATATAAATGTATTTACAGACATTCCACCGTCAGCCATGAACACACAAGAAACAACAAGCCTTCGTTTTGTGACCTGGAACACCTGTGGTATTAAGGACACTGTCAATTTCCCCCAGAAGTTTTCAGACATGTTGAAGATATTCATTAAACATAAAGCTGATGTTACCTTTATACAAGAGACACGTATTGGGCCAGAAGATTACAAGTTGTTAAAGAAAGCTAAAGGCTGGAAAACCTACTTCACTGTATACAGCCCTAGAAGTAAAGGAGTTGCGATACTAATACGAAATAATGTACCTTTTCAGTACATATGCCATGATGAGGATCACAGTGGAGGTTACATTGTGCTTTTCTGTCATCTATATGGAGAACTCTACACCCTTGTTAATGTGTACAATCATAAAGAAGACAGAGATGTCCTGTATACATTGAAAGAGTACTTGCAGGAAACAGCTGAGGGTGTGCTGGTGGTCGGAGGGGATTTCAACACAGTTTTAGACCCAAACTTGGATCGGAGTTCTTCTGCACTTCATACAGGCTGTTCATCATTAAGAAGCATCTTAGAAGACTTTACTTCATCTCTAAATCTCAGAGACACCTGGGCACACTTACACCCCACAGAAACGGGCTTCACACGATGCCAGGGTGACAGTTGGTCCAGGTTAGACATGTTTTTCATGCCAGAAGACAGAATGGCACTAGTCAGCAGCTGTGACATTGAGAGAGAGAATATCTCCGATCATAATCCTGTTGTTCTGACACTCAGGAGAAATCAGCATAGATTGTCTGTAAATAAAATTCCAAATGTTGCCTCTATGTTGAAGGAATTTGGACACAGTGGGAAACCAGATAGGAGACCGGGGATGATAAGTGGTGCTGAAATACTGAGAGCAATCAAGTCACTGACTGAATCAGGAAAAGAAAGGCCTTACAAAAAGACAGTGGATTATTACAAAAAACATCGGTGTCCAATGACAGAGAAGTTAAAGATAAAATACAACACAATGTTGAAAATCAACTGGATACCAGACAAATTCAATAAATCAAATTCAAAAAACATTTCAGACAAAGAGCGTGTCTTCAATGTTGAATATTTGATATTCTCCCTAATTCTGTCCAAGCGACTCAAGGTCTTCATTACCCCATCCTTCAGGAGTCAGAAAAAAGCAAAGCTTGAGCTCCATCTCAGAGTTACCTTTAAGAAAGTCCCAAAGAAAATCAAGCATTACTTCCTAAAGAAATGTCTCACCAGCCTTAAACCAATCCACCCTGCCCCTCCACGTAATTTCAGTATTCTGAAGAGTCTTCTTTCTAAAGGCTGGGTACCTGGTGTTTACTTGTATTTGAAGCAAGGTTGTCCATTGACCAATACCATCCTCACCCTGGCACTGAACCACCTGAAAAATCAGATTCCCAAAACTAACGTGATGATCAGTGTTTGCCATTTTAGACACACCCTGGACATACACGCAGAAGAATCCCAATGTGACACATTATTACACCTGGTTAGAACATTTCAGGAAGATTCTGGGATTGGACTGAAGATATCACTGGACAAGGTGAAGGAAGAGGTTCCATGAAACAGAGCACCAATTTAAAGCTCTTCACCAACATCAATTATTGTATAATAAAGGAACCAAACTCTGAACAAAATGTATGGGTTTTACTATAAAAGTTATGTGAATTATTTTGAATGATTCTGTATATTCAATGTGACTCTGATCAGCAAAAACTAATATGGCCTCCTTGTGTCTACACTCATTGTCAATTTTATCAGCTCCACTGATCACAGAGGAGCACTTATAGTTCTAAAATTACTCACTGTAGTCCATATGTTGCTCTGTTAGCCCCCTTTTGATTTTTTTCTTCAATACTCAGGACCCTACAGAGCAGGTGTGATGTGGTGGTGGATCATTCTCAGCGCTGCAGTGACACTGACGTGGTGGGGGGGGTGTGTTAGTGTGTGTTGCGCTGGTGAAAGTGGATCAGAAACTTCATTGCTGCTGGAGTTCCTAAATGCTTTAGTGTCATTACTGGACTGAGAATAAGAATGTGTGTAATGTAGTATGTGATAGAGGATAACTAACAAAATCTGTGCAGCAATAACTATAAAGCTGTTGCTGACTTTGCATCTATGACGAGACCAAAAATGTCACATGCCAAATAGAGTGGTCAGAGAATGGGCACAAAATCTTAAAACTCCAGCAGCACTGTACTAATCTGTAGTTGTAGAACTATAAAAAAGTCATACAGAAAGTAGCTGATTAAATGTCTAATGAGGATAGAAATAAGGTGGTCATTTCAATGGCTGATCAGTGTAAGTACTACTGTGATTGACGTACATCTAGAGAAGAAATGCATGTAATAAATTATATACATTTTAATGTAATTAAAAATATATATGTATTTTAAAAACTGATGTATGAGACCTAAAACTTCTTTGATGAGTTTGTGGCTCAGACAAAAATGAAAATAACACATCCATGGCATACTCACATTGTGTACTAAGAATCTGTGCTGGTCTCACTGGTGAAATGAGGCAAAGATGCCCTCTACAGGAGAAAAAGGGAATATTAAAGCTGCTCAACACAACACGACACCTACTGTAGATACTATCAACCTACTCTCATCACAGGAATCACTATAAGAACAAGCTATAAGACAATAGCTCAGAATCATTTCTCAAATAAGAATTAAGTTTTCATAATATAATTATAAATTGATCAGAGGGGTAGTACCTTGCTTTACATGTTTGAGGCGGCAGGAAACATGATTACATCATCTACTGCTTATGTAATAAAAGAAAGCAAAACACAATGTATATAGTACATGTGAAATATCAATAAAAATGATTACTCAAGTCTCTCCAAAAAATAAGATTTGGTAAGTGGGGGATTACAAAAAATGGAGTGAAAAAAAAGATATATAACATTGAGAAACTAGGTAAGCCTAGTTTTGCCGGACTGCCATTAGCCATCGTCACTGAGGTGTTTCTGGAATTTCAAAAACAGGAAATGCCCAAAATACATAGCCTTTTCATTGGAAGGTTTGGAGAAGCTTTGGCGATTCATATTAATGCCAATGTGTTTACATGTGGTTTGTATTGTGTGATTGTGTTGTACAGAAAATATGGAGGGCAGAACCAATCATTTTTTTTGGTTTAATTTGATTAAAAATAAACACTAGATGATCTAACACCAACGAACTAAGAAGACCAAGAATATTTTGTCTAGTTTAAGAATTACAATTACTCATTTATTCAATGTAACTAGTCAGAGAAAAACACATGAAGTTTAAGGAGGCTGTGTGCAGCTATATGCAGTTTTATGAACACACTAATGCCACAAAATTTCTCCACACCACAGAAAGACTGTGCCTCTGACTGTGCCACGCAAAATAAGACAAATTTAGCTGTCCTTCTTTCTCTGTGATATATAATACGTGTGTAAATGTTGCCGAGTTCTGAGCTGTATTGCTGAGTTTGTGAACATCGGAGCAAGGTAAGAAACGCAGAGCGAATTACAACCCCAGAAACACACACAAACGGAGCGTGTTCCTGTCTTATTTCCTATTATTTATTTATATGAAAAGTTGTAAATGACCCCATCCAGCTCCACTGGGCGATAACGCTGTGTGTGAGGCTCTGAGCTCTTTCTGGAGTTACTGAACACTCTACTTTGGTTACAGCTGGGAATGAAATCGGTGTCGGTGGAAACGCACCAAATGGTTCAAAATTTAGTTCACGAACTGGAACAGTTCCGTTTACTCGTTGTTGGAAGAGTGCTATGTGAAATACGACCGAACTAACAACAGACGGTGTAGCAGTGCCACCTTGTGAAATATGGCTGAACTAACAGCAGAATGTGAAATAACGTTCCTATTTGTGCATACATGTTTCAACATTACGAGTCAGTGGGTAAAATAGAACTCCTACCATGATACTCAGAACCATGCAACCCTGGAGTCACATCAGACTCTCCCCATCAGGAGAAGCCCCACTCTCCATTCAGGTCAATGAACTCCTCACTCCAGAGCCCACAACTGTATTTGAGCACAGTACTCTGTAGCTACATATAACATTTAAATAATAAAAACAAACACAGGTATAATTTTCATTTTTATTACAATTTGTTCAGTTCACAGTACACACAAGGATTAAGCCTGTAGCTCTTCACGGAAGATGCCAAACTCTTCACTAAAATGTGAAAAACACATTATACAGAGGAAAAAAAAGCAGTAAAAAAAATTTCCATTACAAAACAATACATTTGTAAACTGATATTTTTTTTAAGATTTTAATCTGGGGGCACTACATTTCAAAGTGATGTACTGACGCACTTTACCAACATGACTCAATACAACATTTTTAATTCATAAATAAATGTTTTAAGACAACAAACGTAGTGGATATATGGCAAATCTTTGCAGAAAAGACAAAAAAAACACTGCATATGAATATGCAGCGCAATTGTGGACACAGTGAATACAATTTTTTATTATTTTTTTAAACTGCATTAAATCTCTTTTAATTATTTATAAGGGACTCTTCAAAAGTTTGAAAATAACCATAATGATCGAAGCATTATAAATTACTAACCGAGTCCTCGACCCCAGATATTTTATGCCATACTTCAAGTATTCTGTGTAAAAAAAAAAACAAAAAAACAAAATAAAATGTAGATAACATCTAGTTTCTTAATTTCTCTTGGTCAAGTTATCTACTACACATTATCTCCACTTCTGAAAAAATAGATTCTGATTCTCAAGAGTTTTCTCAGCCAATGTAGAGTTTTTTTTAAATTAAATATTATACAAATATAAAAGGAGAGTTTTGTTTTTGTCTGATTTATTAAAAAATAAATCCAGAAATACGTACAAATACATTATTTTGAAAACACGAAAAACAGCAAATATTTAATGAGTGAGAATGTTGCATGATAGAGTGTGCCAGTACATGTGCAGATATTACTGTAGACCAAAGAGTAGGTTGTTCCACAAAGCAGGAGTTATGAGTTAACTAGATAATTTAAGCCCAGAGTTAAAGACTGTCCAATAGAATGTTTCTCAGCTCTGTTCTTAGACGTATTTTATCCGGCTAAACTGATATATTCCACTTTGTAGCCTAACCCACAGGGAAAGACCTCTAGAAAAATATTTATATTTTTCCTCCAGAAACAATAACATATCACAAAAATCTATCAATAACATGTCACAAAAATCTAAAAATGACGTGGAAATCATCTGAACCTGACGAAGCTACGGCAAACTCTCCAACTACCTTCAGAGTTGATGAGGGAGGAAAAAAAAAAAAAAAAATTCGACCAATAAAGTGAGTTGTTTGGAGACTGAGCAGGAAGCTGTATGTTCTGTTTCCTGTTTGGTCAACTCATTTAGTCTAGAACATTATAGCAGTCCAATCTTGCCTTCATTATTCGCCACTTTTCTTGTGAAACCAACCTTTCCCACTTAAGATAGAATGTGAGTAATGAGGTGGTGCTTTGGCGACGAAAAAAAAAAAATCCACAACATAAAGAGAGACAAAGAAAAACCTTTCCATGAAAAAAATTGGACATGAGCTTCTGTTGGTAACTCTGGGCTTTCACTCCACACCTGCCGTCCACTGCTGTCCTCTCCCCTTTGGCTCAGTTCAGTAGTAACGTACAGTAAGAGAAAGGAAGGAGAGAGGGATGGACGGAGGGTAAGTAGAAGGGGGGAGCAGTTAAGGAATGTCAGATTCTTAAGGATGGAAGCATGAAGAGAAAGGAAACAGTAGGACCAGCTCTTTGAAGGTAGATTAGTGTCGGACTGTTAGAGACTGAAGCTCTATCGGAGCAGAGAGAGAGAGAGAGGGGAAATGGAGGGAGAGAGATTAGTGCCACTCCAGAAATGACAAAGTGAGCAAAGTGTGTGTTTGTGTGTGTATTAGCATAGGAATCCCATATGCTTGAGCTCTGATATATATGTGGAGGTTAGATACCGTCGCTCTCATATCAAAACCTTGTCGATTTTTATTATATTTTTTACTCCGTCTGATCTACCAGCTGCTCTTTGCGTCTTGGGATTAACAGACCAACAGAAAAGATTTAAATCTTGCTAAAGGGAGGAGTGATTTTTCAAACATTTTGTATAATTAAATTATTAAAGGCCACTCAGTGTGGTTTCATTTGAGAAGTTCCAGAACGGGTCACTGCGGCAGTGCCAAGAACCAGACGTCAACACAAAGTGATTATAGATTACACTTGCTGAGGTGTTGTTGAAAACCTGGGAATCATAATATAGAAACATCTTCAGCCAAAATCGCTCCTTTCTTTCAGGATTGTCACCATTTTAAATTCTATATACACTTAGGGTGACTTTGGTTCGATTAAAACAAACCCTGGTGTGATTGCTCTGTTAATGCAGTTCGTTAGAGTGAGTGTGAATGCTCTTTCGAACTCTGTGGTGCTGTGATACAAACAACGAGCCGAGGACAAATCCCCTAAAGTCTTCTCTGTACCTTCCCTGGTTCATGCAGTGGAGGAAATACTGGAGCTGTGTTGACTTTTTTATTGCTGTGCTTCCAGTCGGTAAAACTACCCTCAGGTAAACACACAGCCCTGATAAGTCGGTATGTGCATTAAGCCCAGCTGAGATCTGAGCTTGCACAAGAAAAGTCATATGTTTAAAAGTCAACACTTTGGCTCGATTGTAAATGTTTCAGTTTGAACATGAACCAGACACCTGTAGGTTGACTTGTGCTCGTGGACAATTAGTATCTCTTACTAATCCACCATTTCATATTAAACCAGTCTGAATGACACTATACCGATATTTATTCCAAATTAAGCAGAACATTAACTACATTAAGAACGTCCTTTCCCTCTCCAATAGAGTTTTTTTGGAAATACAAGGTTTTGTCACAGCAGCGATGATGTGTAGAAAATGTTGGTATCAGTTGGTTAACAGCTTCCTTAGGTTTGAGTTTGCCAGTTATCATACAAAGAGAACAAGAAAGAGGGGTATGAGAAAAAGAAGAGAGAGAGAACTAGATCTTCCAGGACGGGCAACACTGCCAGGAGGTGGACTTCCTGTGAAAAAGTATTACACTTGTTTAATGATTACTCATACTCACAATAGACATTACATGTATTTACATTATGTTTTATATATGACTCTTAAAATGTAGTATGTCTAGAAAACACTGATCATGACCCTAAATGACCTAGAAAAACTGCAACACTGCAAATTCAAAACTTAATAAATCGACATCTAAAAATTGCTCAGCAATTTTAAAACAAAACCAAACAAAACAAATAAAGGGTAAATTTACAAAAGTAATTTTATTGTGAAGGAAACACACATCATTAGCAGTCAAGTCCCTTGCGTATAGCTGTCGTTTCTCGAACAAAATGGTAATCACAGTCTAATTATTTTGATAATTAATACCAACTAATAATGTACATGAAACTGATAACACCACCATATAAATTTGATCTAAAAACATGCGAGAGATTCTGCTGGGGTGGGTGATGCACACCAAAACAATTTGAGCACTAATAGCGCCCCCTTTTGGAGAAGACTCATGAACACATGTTTAATAACCTGTGCCTAACTTGTTTATCATTCAAACTGCAAACTTATTGCTAATCTAAGTGGTGGCACTTAAGGCACTGTCAGACATTGGAAAGACTGAGATGGCGCCCCCCCGTCTTAATTTAGTGTAAGACGGCCTGTATTTATAAACCTTTAGATGTGGATGTCAGTTATTGAATGCTAATTTGCATAGCAATCACAATTAAGTAAATGACTAAGAATGTGCCTGATATTTTTTTGTTTGATTTTTGTGAGCTTTGAGCAGTGATCACTGAACTCACTCCACCATTCACTGTTGTCTCTGACGTTGGCCTGGCGTAAACTACCAACTGATCAACTGTAGACCCCTCTTGGAACCCCTGAATGAGGTTGTGAAGCTCTGATTTGAGGCTTTTCTGATGATTAAAGTGTTCTAATGACATTGGCCTCTTTGTCTGAAATAATGAATAAAGTGTCCTTTTATTAAACAAGAACAGGAAAAACCTTTTTATAACAAACTGGAAACCTGAGAAGAAGCTGTAAAGTTATAGCAGTGGAATTATACGGTCGTTATGATACAGAAGTTATAAAGAGAGTTATGTATGTGCAAAAAATCATAACTCTCACTGGCTGTTGTCTGGATCATTTATTCAGTAATATCACTGAACATCTCACATTATAGGATTCGAATGTTTTGTGTGGTAAAAATCAGACGTGATTAAAATTATGGGAAGGCCTCTAATCATTCCGAAACTTGATTGTAAGGCTAAAGACCGACTTGTTTTTCCTCACACACCATCTGCATCATAAATCACTTCTGATGAAGTGACTTCCCAGGTTAAGTTTATCGGATTTGGTATAAAACTTTTAAAGTGCTGTTTTCGGATCAGGTTCGTCTCTTGTGAACCAATAACCTCAGTGATAGGAACAGATCCTAGACCAGCAATAACTAGTTTTGGGAATGTTATGAATACTTCCCCAGATGTGTCAGCTTGAAATGAAACTCTGAATAAATACACTCTTAATTTAAATATTCTGAACTAGAATCTAATTATAGCTGTGTCAAAGAATCAGACCTTCATACTGACCCTTAACTGGTTCCTGCTGTTTTCCAGTGGTTGCTAGAGAGAGAGAGAGAGAGAGAGAGAGAGAGATTGAGGGTAAGTTCTTTCACTATTTTTGGACCAAACAAACTGAAGATCATCTGTGAGGGGAGGAGAAATGCACATAGGAGGAGTAGACAAATGCACATGGAGAAAGATTTACCATTACTCAGGCGGAAATGTCATGAAAAATTACTAACGGCTGTGCAACCCCAAAAATACATCCCCAATGCAAATTCTTTTAAAGGTCACCTCCAGAAAAAGAGAGGCAGAAATGCGAAGTGTAGGAGATTAAGCATTCTACAGGACCATGGAGAGGACTGAGGGATAGAGAGAATGAAAAAGAGGAGGAGGAGGAGGGGGGGGAGTAGGTAAAGGAAAGAGACTGGTACAGAGGAGTGGACATGGAAGAAACAATGAGGATAGAGCGACAGAGCGAGAAAGAGGAGAGGACACAGGAGAGAATGGGAGAGGGGGAAGACGTGTGAGAAAGAGCGAGGGGGACGGAGGGAGTGAAAGAAGGTCAGATGGGGAGAGGAAGGAGACGGACGAGGGCAGGAGTTTGTGTCTGAGTGTCACGCTATCAGCAGGGGTGTGGGCGGGAGGGGGGGGTGAACTAGGGTCCATAACGGAGAAAAGGAGGGATGTGGGAGAGAGAGAGAGAGAGAGAGAGAGAGAGAAAATAAGAGCTATTAAGTGGAAGCATGAATTTGATGAAGCAAGAAAGCAAGTGAGTGAGAGAGTGAGAGAGAAAGAATGTGAGGAAACTGAAGGAGAGAGTGTTAAGAGTGTTGTTATATAAAAGACTCATTTATTTCTATTTAATCGTATTTAATTTTTATAGCACTTGAAAATACTGGTTGCATTTTTAGACCATTCGTGTACACACACACACCCCAACGTGATTATACCCTCTGCATAAAGAACATGAAAATTCTGATCTGACAGTTTCTATTAAAATACTTAATAAAAGAAATACATTTTACATTAAAAAAACAAAAACAAAACAAAAGATAAAATAAAGTTTTTCTCCCCATTATTGCAACAAAACTATTTTTTCTTTTCAATGTAGATCATAAAAAGCCTTTCACTAGCTGTTAGCATTTTTTACCTTGTCCATTTTGATGGTTAAACATTTAACTTTAACATCCAACTGAGCACTTTTTCATCCATTTACATATTAATTAAAAGACAAAAAAATCTACATTAAATTTGTGAAATATGCAAGTTATTGTCTTCCAAAATATTTAAAAAAAAGTAAGTCTTTGAGTCTTTTCTTAATCCCTAAGCTTTAACAAATTGCTACAATATATTAACCTTTTATTTAACCCTGACTTACAGAGATTACTTTTGTTTAAAAAAAAAAAAGAAAAAAAGTAAATCCACACTTTAATTTTGCACTAGTGTGAGGTCACTACATTTCTAAAAAAAAACACTGTCATAATTGTCCAGTAATTGCTGATAACTGTCGATATTAAAAGAAACAAAAGAAAGATAGAAAAATTTAATTTCTTTATTACATTTTAAAGTATAAACCTAAGTGTAAAAAAAAATTAAAAAACTTACAAAACTGATTCCTAAAATTAAGCTTATAATATCCAGCCATATTTTGCCCCTTTTATAAATAAACTGTTAAAATATATTAAAGTTATGTTGCACAGCTTTTTAAGAAAAAAATGATCTAATGTTTAAACTTAAGAAAAAACACATTTATAACTCTGAATCAAAGTTTATAAACTACAGCCAGTTCATATCCCCTACTTTTATAATAAATCAAATAAATAAAGATCAGCGTTTAAAGGTTCATACACAGAAGTGCACAAGTGAATAAAAGGGTTTATAATTTAAGCGAAACCCAATGCAGACTATTTATAGTCACTTAGTTTATCAGTGAAAGAAGAAAAAAGTAATAATTTGAGCATAAGTTTGTTGAATACATGTTTCTAATAGGAATATAAGTTTGTACCTTCTTCTTAGAACTGTAAGTGTCTTAGCTTTTATTAAAATGGGATTTAAATAGCTACAGTGGAGCAGATGTATGTCTGTTACAGGTACATTACAGAAAGCTATTAAATGTAATGATTATAAACCCTCCGTCTGATGTCTGAGACATTGTCGTCGAATCGTTTTGAGATCATCTTTTGGGCTTAAACATATTTATAAAATCCTTTCATGGTGGAGATATACATTCAGAGAGTTCTGAGGCAAAATAGTCCCCAGTAAAAACAAATTATTCCAGATTTTACCCTCCTCAGCCTACCATATAAAACAACGGAAGACATTTGTAGGTTCACTGGTGAATGTGGATGATAAACAAAATGATTATTTTTGTGTTGTACACGTCGTGACATCTGGTTCCTATCACTTCTACTGTAAAGACATCACTGCAATGCACCATTTCACATCAAACCACTCGGAATGACTTTTTTACATCTCAGTGATTGCAAGAAATGCGGAAACATTAATGGATCATCTGTTTTTCTGTGAGATTATTTTCTTCTCTCCTTTAGGTCTATGTCAATGCAGCAATTAAATATGTTGTTGCTATTAGTACAAAAACCATACATCTCCAATTTAATAGTTTTACAGTATTTGGAGAAATGGTCTTTAATTTTAATGGAAGTTAATGGCACTCATCTGTCAGAGTCATTTTGGTTTGTTTGTATTGTTAAATTGGGACTGGAAATAAACAAAGTGAAGATAGCGTTTTCAGATCATTCAAAAAAGCACAAACCCTTTATGATTTACAACAACGTTAAGGCTACTGGCATCAGTGCAGTCCAAAAATATAATATAACATAAATAAATAAAAACCCAAAGATAAAAACCCAAAAATAAATAATACAAATAAAAAAAAAATAAATTACTTTACATGAGCAAACCAAAATGGTATGCATTTTAATGCAAGTTAATGTAAAGAAATCTACTTTGAGTACATTTTGGAGCATTTCAATCGTTCAATCTGCTGTGAAATTACCACAGTGTAAAGAGCAGCTGACGTGTTCAAATGAAAAAATTTAACAAATGAAAAATAATAATAAATAAATAAAAGGGAGAAACATGGTTCCCTTTGCTCGGCGATATAATTCTGCGTTGCTTAAATAAATAAATACTTGTCTTAAAATATTTAAATTTGAATGTATTCTGGTTCTGCAGCAGCTAGGCACAGATTTCTCTAGCACTCAGACGCAAAATACTGCACATTTAGAGTCTGTCGATAACGAGCTTTAGCTGTGTGTGTGTGTGTGTGTGTGTGTGTGTGTGTGCTATTGATCTGGCCTACACGTTCCGGAAGATGCAGAAATTTTACAAATAGAGTCTGAGAGAGAGCTAGGGAGCGAGAGAGAGAGAGACTGTTATTCTCTTTTCTGTAATAAAGAATGTGCCCCGTCTTCAAAAAAATCATTAAAATTAATTAGTTGTGTTAAACAGGCAGGAACATTCCACCAGGGTGTTTACAGCTCGTCTGAGGCAATCTGCAGAAAAACTGAACAATGAGAGCAAGTGGGCGGCAGTAACGGAAATAAACCTGGTTTGTTTATCTCTGGCTTTACACTTTAATGCTTGGAATCGCATCTTATATTAATAATTGTGATTTAATTTATTAATGTCTTACGCTGAATATATTGGGAAAAATACACGACTGCAATTCTCCACACTGATTTTCTGATTGCGATTTAAATGATAAGGTCTAAGGAGATCTAAGGACTGCTTTTTCTCCAGCAAAGACCCCAGTCCATGTACTTTTCCAGCTTGGGACGTATGCGATTTTCCAAATCCACTGCATATTAGTATTTCGTTACTGAGCCGGGTCAAACAACCTCATCTACCACCTCACAAGCTCCAAACTACTGGGTTCATATAAAATGTTAAGAAATATTTGTGATGGTACACTATAAACACATGGTGGTTTTTAAATCTTTCATCTAAATTCTAGTGTAGATTTTGGGAAAACAACTGTAATTAAATAACTGTAATTGTGTACAGCAATTACATAAGCAAATTTTTCCAATGTCATAGCCATTTCTTCATAAGAAGTCTTTAGATTCAAGTAAACAGTATTTTTAATATTAATTCATTCTCAACGTTCCACGGCATTCTTGGTCAGTTTATAATTACTGTATTTTATAATCATTAACTCTGAAAATTACAGTGCTCTTTTATATTTAGAGTGCCATTCATTTCTTTGAATATAGTTATTTAGCTCCTTAAGAATCAATTTATTCATGTATATGCAACAAATATAGGTTTCCATTATAAAATATTTTGACTGGTTGTGTCCTTCATTTGACTTGCACAGACCTGTGTATTGTTCCTCTACATGTACTTTTTTTTCACCTATATTGTTTTTCGTAATTATTCTCAACTAATTTAGAGCCACAAAACCCATGAAAGAAGTCATTCCACTGTAATCTGAGGGGTCTTTCATGTTGAAATGAAACGAGAGACGAATGCAAGTCACAGAAAACAACAAGAAAATGGAGTTGTGAGTTATGAGGTCATTTCGATTTACAAGTGCGGTAAAAGCTGCTGAAACAAAGGTGATGAAGAAACAAAAGCACTGCGGCAAATAAAACAATCCAACAACAATAAATACATTTTCAAAAAGACATTTTCCCCCAACAGTTGAAGTTGCTGTAATTTAACTGAGGTTGTAAACGGCAATGATTAAAAAAAATAATAAAATAATTTAAATAAAAAATTAAAAATAAAATAAATAAAAACAAGCTGAACAATACATAAAACTCTTTAAACAATTAAAAACAATAAACCTATACATACACTACTCTCGAAGAGGCAGCAGGCACCAACTCTCTTCCTACCACTCACAATACACAGATACAAAAGTGTTCATTTTTGGATTTCTCATATTACCACCCCCCTCACCCCCACCAAAAAAAAAAGCACCCAGTCTGTCATTACATAAAATGCCATGTTTAGCATTTGAGTTTGTTGTGGAGTTGGATGTGTTTGTTCAGTGGTGCCAAAATGGCAGAGTGTTTACGTTTCCTTTCCTAAAATGGCTGCACTCTCCTCTAACTTGCGTCAAACCAGACGTCTAGGAGAGAAAAGCGAGAGATATGGAGAGAGAGAGAGAGAGAGAGAGAGAGAGAGAACGAGAAAGAAAACAGAAGAAGAACATCATCTCACCACTCCAGTAAGCTTCAATTTTAAGGGGGCGAAAAAAAAGAAATTTGCTAATTTTATTAACAAAAAAATTTTGCAAAATAAATGAATTTATGTAGGCAAATAAAAAAACCTGAAACATTTGGGGCAATGTAGGTGGGTCGATTTTATCCGAAAGTGTAAAAAAAAAAAAAAAAAAAAATGGCAGAGATAGTGAGAGAGAAAATGAAAAAGCTGGGAAGGCGTGGGGAAGAGGAGGAATTATGAGAGAGAGAGAGAGAGAGAGAGAAAGACAGAGAGGAATTGGAACAGGAAATGGCGTGCTCACAGCAGGGACGAGGGAGAGCGAGAAAGGGGCAAAAAAGAGAGGGATCAATTAGAGAGAAAGTAGAACTGACTGTAATGGTTCCTCACAGCAGGGGAGGGACAGAGAGAGAGAGAGAGAGAGAGAGAAAACAACAGCAGAATTAATGTTTTGACAAGTCGCTCTCAGTAAGTAGAAAAGAAGGGGAGGGGATTATGTGGGCGTTGGGGGTAAAATTTTGCTTTATGGTTAGAAGTATATTTAGAAAAGCTTCGTTACTGAAAACCACTTTCAGCAGAGCTGCGCTCTTTTTGGGAAGAAATTTTACATTGAAATTTCAAGTGAACTTTTATAGTCGGAGGATGAGCGTTGCTGGTGTTGCAGGGGGTTTTTCCATCGTGAGGCTGCTGTTTTTCTGAAGCTGACTTTGGGGGGGAGCCTTTTCACTGTGACACAAACTAAGGCATGCAAGCAGGATCAGACAAATTCATACTTAACCCCTTCAGCTCTTGGTTTATTTCTCAGTCACCACTGAACAATTTGACCAATTTTTCAACTGCAATTATTGTCTATTAATTTAGGTCCAGGTCTGTTTGGCTTTTATTTATTTGAAGGTGGGTGTGGGGGAGGGGATAGTGAAGGTGGTCATGTTTTTTTTTGTTTTTGTTTTTGTTTTTAAATGCTGTTGCCTTTATTTAACCCTTGACTTTGTCCACACATTCATATATATATATGGTAGGTGATATTAAAAATTAATACCCATGTAATGACCACTGGATCGCTTCATGCATGTTGGTCAATCATGTCTCTTTTGAATAGTGTGAGTGGGTTAACGGTCCACACTCACTGAATTACTTCAAAGCCAGATTGCCGATTGGTCCAATACAAGGCTGTTGCTGTTCTACGTGCCCCATTTTATCGACAACCCAGTCCCCCCCTCATCGACAACCCAGCCATCCACCATTTCAGCTAGGTCCTGCTGACGCATTTATTTTATTTTATCCAATTTTATTTAACCTTTAATTTAATCAAGTAAGTCATTAAGAACTTAAAGGAACATCAGCAAAAAAAAAAATGTTATTCCCCAGCACTGAAATACAATTTTAAACACAATATTATCATTTATCAGGATAATTCTAGAGACTCTAACCATTTGTAAAAACGTACATTATTACCCAAGCCTAGTACGGATACAGTACAAATTTTGTGATTATTTTGTGATATTTATAATGTTTCAATCAGAGTGTCTCCAAAATAGTGGGTCTTGTGGGGGGTTCCCTTTACGCAGTAGTCACCACGGACTAAACTCATCTAAGGCAAGACAACCAGTGACTTTGCCACAGGTAGAGGGAAGACCAAAGCTCACTGATGCATGACGTTCTGTGGCGTAACCTGTTTTGGAAACGCTCTGAACAAGATATTACCGCCTCAGTTTTGACGCATGAAATCGTTTATGATTGAAATCAAACTGAAATGTTGTAATATCAGATTTACTTTTCAGTAACAGTAAGCAGTGACTCAGGTAATAACATATATATACGCATTAACCCTTTATATTATTCTGTATATACTACGAAGTAAATTTTAACAAATAAATTTTTTTGACGACAAATTAACCGCTGTAAAAATAACATGTAAACTGATCAACCATTGTTTGACCCTGTTTTTTTTTTATCCGTCAGGACCCCAAAAGAGCAGGTACGATTTGGGTGGTAGGTCATTATCAGCGCTGCAGTGACACTGAAGTGGTAGTGTAGTGTTAGTGTGTGTTGTGCTGGTACGAGTGGATCAGACAAAGCAGCTTCTGCTAGACTTTTAAATCCCTCTGTGGTGGAAGGGAACATTTCAATAAAAAGCCAAATTGTATCCAACATCAGCTTTGTTAAATTATGCTACTGTGGTTGGGACTTGTACTAATCGTTAAGCATTACCTTCTCTATTGGTGTGATCTGTATATGGAGCCGGATGTGTACACAGTGTTTTAAAGGTGTTTTCAAACTTGTATTGAGTACTGGTTCCTTGATAATTCATGAGTAGTGATTAAAAAACTGCTGTGTGTGATGTTCCTAGTGGGAAGGGTGAAAAATTTACACACAGCAATATCACTTGGCTTAACTGAGGACAAAGAAGGAATAGAAATATGCTTATTACCACTGTTTAAATGTTTTTATAATTTATTTATTTTCAGAAAATTCTCAGCTCCCTCAACCAAAACCTCACAACCAAAACAAGAAAAAGAAAAAAAACTTAAGTTTAACTGTATTTAACCAGTTTAAAATATATTTTAATGTTGGTGAACTGATACAGATCAGGCTTGGGAAAACCTCAAATGCCAAAAACATGTACCATATTCACTTTGATCTTTATCTAATACGCTATAAAAGATCCACATCTATTTGCACTTTGAACATTGCATCAGAAAATGAAATCTGTGCCATGTACTGCTGGCACAAGGCTTTGCTGCAATGACAGTGAGTGGTGCCCGTATCCTGTGTTGGAGAGTATTGCCGAGGCTATTCCTTCAGGTATCGCTGATCTCTACACTGTCCTTCAGCTTCCCTCGAGCCAGCTCATTACGGCTTCAATGACCTAGCCAGGAAAAGCAGCTCTTTAAAAAAGAATCCTGTTAATTACACCTTATTGCCCCTCATGGCGGTGAACGAGCCTTGGATCTGGAGTATTTTTTTTTTATGTAAGTCTCCAGCCCCTGGGCTTGACAGAACCTTCGGCAGGACGCGAGCTGTCAGATAAAAGAGTGCGCCACAGGAAGGAACCAAAAGAACCTAGAACGTTTACCAGGGGGGAACAAAACCCCAGCTGCGCAAAACATCCCCCGGGTGTGCCGTTTTCTCATGCCTACTTACGCTCACCTCTCATCAGTCCTCATCTCTACGTGACTACAGCAGGAATGCGATTCGGGGACGGAGGGAGGTACAGGTGTGGTGAAAGTAATGAGGGAGAAATGGAAGAAGTACAAGCCTTAAAAAAAAACTAAAAAAAAAAAACTCAATGGATAAGTATCTTAGTGTGGGATTCATTTCTGGGATTTCCGTGGATGTGTTTGACCCAGAAACAAAGGATATAAACAAAAGCATATGCACTGAAATCTGTGTTTAAGACCTGTAGTGCCATCGCAATATTACAAAACAACACAAAAACAATAAGGCAAGCTAAATGTGTAAGAATTAGTCCACACTATTCAGGTCAATACTCAAAACTTCTGACATTGACCACATTAAGGCCTTTATTGCTTCTTTTGTTTAGTCTTATTATTCGCATTAAAGCTCAGACTGCTCTGATACCGGACTGCATGCATGTTGTCATTAATGGGGACATGTTACGAAAAAGACTCAGCGTTTCATTGCAGTAGCACATTAATTTGTGGATCTGGAGCTCCTACCAACCCACAATCCAAGTCAGAAAATATGGGATAATGTGAGTCATTCTGATTTTGCCCTACTCCTTATGTAGAGTGTATAGACTTTAGAACTGTCCTGTTTTCTTGCGCGAGTCTCTCCAGTCACAGTGCTAGAGCCGCGTTTATGTGAGTGCAAAGACAAATTTAAACATAGTAAAACAATTACTGGCGCAGAGTAATAACAGTACTGATTAAATTGGGTGAAACGATATCAGAGAACAAAAGGTGAAAGAGCTAAAAATCAGAGCTTCTGCCCCTCACTCCTGGGCTTTCGCACTTAACTGAGCTGTGGCTCATTTAAGGGAACAGGAGCTGAAACTGGTTGTTCTGAACACTGCTGTTTAGACAGGGTTAGAAAGGAATTGTGGTGTTTGATCCTTGTGTTATTTTGATAAAAGCATGCTAAGCGTTGCATATATATAACACTGTTAAAGTTGGAACAGATTTTTTGCTCATTGCCAGTTTTCTGTATCTACTTCCTGTGTTTACCATTTGTGCTCTATTTTCAATGGCTGTTTACGGAACTACATCCAAAGTTGGGTCAAAAATAAATCAAACACTTAATATGCTGCAATTGGCTTGACATGCAATCTGGAGGCAGTTTCTGCTTGTCCGGTGCCAGTCATTGGAATTTGCTTTCTCATATGTTTTTTACTGTCAACGCATGTGCTGGTGTGCACTGTCAGGCTGTGCTGAGCTGAACTGCACAGCGCCGAAAACCCTTCACTTGACTCATTCACAGATATGAGGCTCACTCAACCCCCCACTCACACCCCATGGTAATACTGTATACTGTGTTAATATTTTGAGATGTTATGATGGTATGAAAGATACCGCCCATCTCTAGTCTGAACACATCCCACACTACATACAAGCACTGATTCAGCCCAACTGAAACCTGGGTTTAAAAATCGTGCTAAAAATCACATAGGGTAACCAAGGCTTCACAAATATTCCAGTAAGAACATGTAAGACAGTGTTAAATTGTTGAAAAAGCTGTATAATATCATTTTTAAAGCCAAAATTGACCCAAATGATTTGCTTAATATTTGTAATGAAAAACTGTGGTAATTAACTTACAAAATACAAAACACATGCCCTCTGCCTTTTAGGAACCCACTATATATTTGTCCTCTATAAACTTAATGTTTCTGAGTTACACTGTTCTCTGGTTTAACTAAGCTTGTGGCTTTTATGCATGTCTTGTTTTATATATGCTCTGAGACACTGTAAACCAATAAGCTACAAGAAGCTGTGTATTACTGAGCTTCTCCCATGACACAAAATGGAGTAAAATCACTCTAACACATGGCCTCATTTGGCTAACTGCTTTTATAAAACAACGGAAATGCACCATATTAATGCATAATATTTTTTTTTGGGATGGTCACATGTTATTATCAAACATTTTTAGCTTAATATCAGGCTGAGCTTTGTTTTCAGATTGAAACTATCCACGGAATATGACTCGCACAACATAAGCAGATGTTTGTCTATGGCAGGAAGAAAAGAAGACCAGCAAAGAGAAGACGACTGGGTGTGTTTGGTCTGTATGAATGTCTTAGGTCCATTTTTCATTTTGTTTCAAGCAAATTGCACAAGAGTTTTTAAAAATAGACCAAGACATTATATACTGCACCTCAGAGTTTCCACTTGTTCTAACTAACTGCACAGATCAATGATCCCAGAGTTCATATTAATAGAACCAAACCTGCTAAAGCCTTACAAAGTAAAAGTGCCAAAAATGTTGTACGCACTGATGCCATGCAGAATTCACTGAGAAACTTTTTCTTTAAAGAAAAGTTCCTGAAAATTAGATTTGGGCTTTTTCAAGGTGAAAATTCCGCTTTCTAAGTAATGTAAAGGTTTTATACCAATTACATCCAAAGCCTGTAGCATTAAAGGACCTTTATTTTGTTGATTTGAAATGTGAACGGCAGTGTTGTTTGAGATACCGAACAGTTTTGAAGAAGTGTTAAAGGGTGCTGGCGATAGAAGTGAGGGGATGGATGGAGTGAGGGAGAAAAAAGGGACGAGTAAGGGAGGGGTGGCAAACATCGAACGGAGAAAAGGGACGGGAGTGGATGGAGGCCAGATTAGTTTTGCTCCGGTAACGACAGATCATAAAAATGAGGGAGGGGCGGGAGGAGAAATCGAAACAGAGAGAGAGAAGGGGGGAGATTAGTGCCAGTCCAGGAACGACAGAACAGTAGAGAAAGAGAGAGAGAAGAAGAAGGAGAAGAAGGAAGAGGAGGAGGAGGGAGGGAGGAAGAAGAGGAGATGCTACAGTTTAGTCTGGATTAGTTTCGGTCAGAGAACAGAAAGAGGTTGAGAGGCGAGAGAGAGAGAGAGAGAGAGAGAGAAAGAGAGATGCAGGAAGGAAGTGCATGGAAAAAATGAAAAGAAGTAAAATGGACATAGAGAAGGTATGGATGTTTACTGTGTTTGAGCATCCACTTTTGGATAACACAAACTAACCGCCAATCAAAACGAATAAAGCAGCTCTAAAAAAACACCCACCCCAAACACAGCCTTTATCAAACGCCTGGGTGCTCTGATATCGTCCCGGCCCAAGAAAGCAATAAATGAGCTACATATCCACCTCTTCAGAATAATAATAATGAAAAACCCTGCCTGTCTGTAAAGGCAAGCTGTTTACATGCCATTACACAAACACTCCCCACAGCAATGCCTCACATTCATCACAATAAAACCTAGGCCCTGTACAAATCTGTCAGGAAATCAGTCTTGACTAAAACTACTGTGTGCGCAGGTGTATGTCTCATTTTAAAATTTGTACAGCTATATCAGCCAATATATGCACTTCATTCAAAAGCTCTTTTAACAAATGGTTCACTGAAATGTCTAATAGAATGAAACAAATCAATAATCTCCTTTATCCCAAAAATAAGCCAATCAACCAAGACTCTGCTGTGGTTACATTTGTTTATGTTCTATAGTGGACGTACAGGGCTAATGTAGCTCAGGAATATTACAATCTAAAGCCTTTTTTTAAAATAAATTATTATTTTTTATTAGGAGGTGGGGGACTGCCCATATTTAACAAAGTATCTCAGTGATTTTAGTACTGTCTGAAAGTAAAATTCCAGCACCCTTCACTGCTTTAAAACAAGCCAGAAAATTAAACCCAAATTGTATTTTATAAATCAAGATCACGATTAGTCCCACATTTTACCTTGAATACGATTAATGAACAATTTTTTTGTTTGTTTTTTGGCCTCACAGATGCAAAAACTTTCATTTCCAATACAGCAACTTTAGAACAGGAGAAAGAAAAAAAATCTTCATAATTTTCAATGGAATTCAATGTAAAAACCTTTTATTCCAAGTAATTCTGGAGCATTTCTATTGCCCATTAATATTTAATATTCTATTTCTATTGGCCCATTCATCATAAAGCTATCACACAGTGTGAAAGAGAGCTGGTGTGTTCCATTGATATAATTAACTAAAAATTGACATAAAAAGAAGGTGCACGTTTGTTTTATTTGACAGTGCATTTTTGGTTGGTACAAGCTGCTAGAGTTGCTCGGTTGGCCTCTGTGTTTAGGTTCTCCTCCATGTTGCTTCCATGTGGCAGATTTGATAGGACAGAATCACGTGGTAGTACGGTTTTAAGGAGACAGTACCATAACACAGTGGGAGACATTAACAGAGTAAAAACAAGTTTAAAACAATATTATAGATCTAGGCAAAATTACATCGATTGGAAATTTTGATTAATCGTCCAGCCCTAGTGTGTATATTCCATCCTGTGGAACACATGATTTCACAGTTTTCCCCTCAATTATAGAGGTGCTTGCGGAGGCATCTATTACATCCTCCATAATATAAATCAGGTAGGTCTTTCAAGTTGCAAACCTCAAGTGCACCCTGTAGAATGCTCAAATTCAGAAGACAAACCAAAAGAACAAGCTTGACGCTATGTAGCATAGTCCAGTGTTTCTCAACTGGTGGGTCACAGGACTTTTATTTTGACAGACATGTTTAAAAATGTGCAGCAGGCTTACAGTTGCCATAGTAATGCCAACGCTCCCTTTCACCATCACCCCGAGACATGAATGTATTTCAGGTGCAGAGCACATCCCCAACAATAACATTAGAGCCACAAATGTTTGCCAAGTGAAAACAGCCCGTTATGTGCACCTTACTTTGTGTAAACACAGTTATGCAGTTATGATTCTAATTATATTCATAAGAGTCGGTATCATGCAGTTCTGATATTATTAGTGTACCTCGCTCTGAATAAAATGATTGTGTATGCTGTTTGCTTGCCTTATATTTTTTAAACAAATTTGCCTGGATACCAAATTGGGTCATGGCCACAAAAATCTGAATCAAAAAACAGGACTTTAGATGCTAACAAACCACATAATATCTCATTATATTATATAATAACATTCTTGTACTCATCTTTGAACCCTTCATTAGAGTTTTCTGGTCACAGGTTTTTGTTGATTACACATTTAAGTGTTTGGTCCCTAAATCACGCAGCTACTCTGTTATTTATAAGGAATCTTTTTTATTTATTGTGCAAATTGGCCATGAATATAAACATGTCCTGAGTAAAATTACATTACCCCACCACCCCATGTAAAGTGAATTCCATCAAGCAAGGCTACATTTGCCCCAAATTGCTGCCCATTAGTTTTGTAGCTCCAGTGCAAACCTTACGTTGTAAACTCAAGTCTTGGCTGAGCGACTACATTTCAGATTAATGCTCGTAGGCTGAATATTTTTATTTGGCAGAACCCTAGTATGCAGCAGAAAACCAGCAGAAATAAAGAAAAATGAATAGCTATCATGCTATCATAAAACTATCATAAATAAGACTTGCGGAACTTGACCTTATACAGCTGAGGTGTGTGCAGCTCATTCTCTCGGCCGAATATAAAAACTTCACTGAATTATTGGACGAACTGAATTATTACTGATGGTGGCGTTTAAGAGTGGAGGGGAGTCAAGAGGCTGATTTGGGGCCGGCGCGGAACGTGAGGTGGTGAATTGGACTGGACAGGCCGTTGCACATCTGTGTGTGTGTGTGAAGCGAGAGGTGGAATTAGGGTGGATGGTTCACGGACTGGACTGCCATTCCCACTCTAAGCGGATGGCCTTCCCCACTGCTCTCTCATCAGCTCAGTCAGGCGGAAGAATAACATTACTGCAGGGGGCTGAGAGCTAAACACACACACACACACCCGAGCGCGCACACTCACACACAAAAACAACCTGCAGACCCATAATGCTTTTTGCTAATATACCAGTCAAGAAAATAAATAAGTGGATGACTATTTTAAGACCGTACAGACACTATGATAACTATGATTATGTTTATGTCAATCATTTTATATCTCTGTAAAATTTTGCATAGTATCACATGTGTTATATCTTTATCCACAGACAGACAAGTGGTAAAATGTCTGTTTTTAAAAGTTAATCATTAAAATATTAAACTCAACAAGAGTTCGCTCTCAGGAAAAAAAAAAAAAAAAACGATCTAAATTTTTGTTATTTTTCTTTATTTACGTTAATATTTAACGTCACATGCCTGGCATGAGAAAATAGTGAATGTAAATACGCCAGGAATCTTGTTACCTACAGTTTCAAATTACATTTTGTTACTGCCCCTTTAAAGCTACTTTTATGGACAAGAGATGTTTTGTTCCCAGAGGTGACAAAACATTTACTTCACAGCATGTATTTAATTCATATCCACTTGTGCGTAACTGTTTTCCCAAAGGTTTACATGTTTAACCACAGGTTTAGTCCTGACTGCATTAAAACACCTACACCTGATAAGAGTATAAAGCTTATTTCCTGTAGACTATTTACAGCATATTCAAGTAATATTGTCGCTGGTCCAAGGAAAAACAGGCATCTCCAAATTAGTAACTTCACAGGAGAATTAAAACGAAACAAAAAAACAACTTAAACTTAAATTTCGGAGTAAGTCAATGTAAAAAGCATTTTATTCCAAGTACTTTTTGGGGCATTTCTACTGGTCCATTCATCGTGATGTGAAGGACAGCGCTGTGATAAAAATGATAAAATAAACTAGAGATCCATACAAATGGACATGCATGTTTTGCTTTGGAAAGCGACAATATGTTTTATTGGACTAACAATAATAGCATTCATACAAATGCTGCATGTTCTTAAAGATAGTGCTGGGTAATAAAGTTCTTACAATGATTATTATTATTAGGCAAATATTTTCACCAGTTTTCATTTAAAAAAATTTCATTCAGACAATGATCATATTTAGCCCTAACTCTACTCTGAAAGATTTTACAAAATGGAGTTGTTGTTTTTTTTATTAAAAAAAAAAAAAAAAAATGACCTGAAAGAAATGCTATATTATAAAATGATCTAGTGCTTTCTGTGTTTATATATTTATTTAAAAATATAATACTTTCCCATGTGTGTACCTAAATAGTTTTTTGCATATATTCCAATACACAAACATCCGTAATTAAAAGGTCATATATATATATATATATATATATATATATATATATATATATATATATATATATATATATTTTTTTTTTTTTGGTGATAAAGCCAACACATTTGCCATTTTAACTTGAGTGGAAAACATATATTTGTCTAATTGCAATGACTGCTGATATTTTATTCACAAATTTATATCTAAATATTACCTATGAATATTCTATTAAATGATTATAAAATGAATATAAAATGGAAACTTTTGTATATACACACTCTCAAAAGAGGTGGCTCTTCCATGATTAAAGGCAGCGGGTCTGGGTAGAACCATGTGTTCTATATAGCACCATTTGTATGATAAATGGTTCTCTGGAGTGTTGTATGGTTCTATACCATAGGGGAAAAAAGGTTCTTCTATCATTTCAAACCTGACATCAACAATAGAAACACATTTTCATATAATATCTGATTAAAAGTAGAAAACACTATTTTGAGGACTGCAAATTGAAGATTTTTTACTGTGTATATTATAAGAAAATAATTGTTTTTTAATATTACAGATATAACAGAGATTATCCATTGGGAATATGAGTGAGAGAGAGAGAGAGAGAGAGAGGTTAAGAATAAGCAAGGGGATCGCGTGCGGAGAAGGAGGGTCGTCTGAGTGCGTGAGAGAAGTGGGACGTGTTTTTTTTCCCCCACTGCCAAGAAAAAAACTGCAGAAAAAAAAGAAGGGATGAAAAGGAGGAGGAGTACTTACTGGGTTCACAGCACACAGTGACTTTCAGCTTCATGCAAGGAAGGGGAGGTCCATCATCTGTGGACAAGGCTAGAGAGAGAGAGAGAGAGAGAGAGTTAGCTGACGGATGCTTTAAAAAGCAAGTAGCTAAAAACAGAATGTACACTTATCAGCCATAACATTATGACCACCCCCTTGTATCTACACTCACTTTGTAGCTCTACAGTTACAGACTACATTATTTTCACACTTTCACCCTGTTCTTCAAAAGTCAGGACCACCAAAGAGCACGTGTGGTCCTCCAGCAGCATTGCCCTGTCTGATCCATTTTTACCAGCACAACACACCACCCTGATCACTGAAGAACAGGGTAAAAGAGGGCAGATAAAGTATGATGAGCAACAGGTGGACTACATTCTGTAATTGTATCACAAAGTGCTCCTATGTGATCAATGGAAATGAGAGAACAGTCAGTGAGCATAGAAACAAGGAGGTGTTCACACACACACACACACACACACACACATATATACGCCTTTGTCCAGATAAATGGCTATAATTATGATTTGCTGAGATGGCTAAGCGTGTCTGTCGGAAACTAAAAAGCTAAGCCTATTTCAGTAATTAACACAAGGCTGAAATTAAACAGTTCTGTTAACAATGAGTGATCCTGATACGTAAGCCTGAGTGAGCCAAGGAAATTCAGGACGTGAAACATCATTAACTTTTTTCTATTATTAGTCAATGAATCTCTCTCATTACTTGAGCTTTAGCATAGTTTTATGTTTTACACGCTCAGTTTTGTAAACATTTCATGATGAATTGTCCAGAATAGAACAATATAATAATAATAATAATAAGAAGAAAAAATGACCCATTTCTTGTCTCATGTTTACCACTGAATCCATTTCAAGGCCATGGTCAGAAAATATCTCCACTTTTTCTATTAAACTACAGTTTTATCATCAAAGATTATTGTATATTTTAATACTACTTGTAAAAAATGATAATGATTTTTTGTTTATTTTATCTAAACTGTGTCTTTAAACTGATATAGATGCATATAATTGCTGTGCAAATAAGATTATAAGAAAATAAACAAATAGAAATATCTCCATTTTTGTTTTTTAGATTTCCACATCATTTGAACATGGCAGCTGTCCTTCACATTGCATTGTGTGAAAACATACTGATGAATGGAGCAATAGCTCCAAATTACTTAATTAAAAACAAATAAATATATAAATAAAATATATATATTTTTTACAGAAACTTTCTGGATGACATCCTTGCTGCAGGAACAGCAACAGAAACCTCTATTGTGGGAAGGCTAGAACATTTATATAAGGATTGTATTACATTCAACTAAATAAAAAAAACAAAACAAAACAAAAAAAACAATAGTGAGGTCAGATACTGATGTTGAAGATAAGCGCTGAGTCACCAAAGCCACTCCAAAAGTCTTGAATGATGCTTCATCATTCCACAGAACAGTTGAACTCTACCCAGACCTTTCACCTGCAGAGGCACCTGAGCAAACCTTTCTATCCATGGGCTGCAGCTGATGTCACTGTGTAGAGTAGCTGCCATATTGAGGAGCTACTCTACTTTGGGTTTTACTCAAACACAACTAAAAAATGTTGATGTGTAAATGGTTTTGTTGTTTCTGTCAACACTTAGTTCTCATTTAGACGGTAAAATTAAAGAAATTTAAGTGTGGATCCTTGACCCATTTATCCGTGTCACATTTGTAAACAGAGTTCTGTTCATGTTTGTCAGTCAGTAGGAGCTTGAGCTAGGTCCCAATAATGCCATACTCCCAACTTCACAGATTATAAATAACAGATAATATCACAGATAATAAAACAAAAAATGCTGCACCCAGACAGTGCACGAATCCGACCGGGAAACACGAACCTTATAGCTAACTATAATTATTTTTGACATACAAGGCACTGAGTGAGTGCAGAAAGCTTTACTTTATGACAGACACTGTGCCCTACAGAGACTTATGGGATTCTACAGTGCGGTCAAGAAGAAATACTTTATTAAACCTCATGCCAAATCAGAGAAAGAAATGTAGTAATAATCAAAACCTGAGTGAAATAATATGATTATTGAATCATGTATATGATCTATTTATGAATAATTTGGTCACAAGAGCAGAGAAATGCATTGGAGTCCAACATGCTAACACTTTTTCATTAGATCCTATAAGGAAAATGCTAATATGGCTAATAGTGGACAACAGTTTTTTTTTCCTTCTCCTCATTATGCTAGACAGTGGGATCCTTTACCACCCAGATGCAAGGTGGTGGGCTTCTGTGTTTTTCAGTGTTGTGAGACTCTCCAGTGCTGGGACAGGAGCTGTGTATGAGATAAATGTATCAGACTGTTCCATCTGTGTTCATTAGTGCTGTACTCTGAAATCAGACATTTGGTCCCCAAAGTAGTGTTCAATCAAAAAAAAGATAAATAATAATAAAATAATATTATTAAAAATAAATAAATAAATGATAACAATTAAAAAATAATGTGTCTGCAAACCATGGATTGGCAATGCTTTCCCATGGGACTATGCAGAATGGCTGTGTATTGATTATAGCCATTAGCATGTCTACAAACAGACAGCAGTTAATATGGAATATTTCGGAGAAATATTTGGAGAAAAGAGCACCGAGACAGACAAGAATGCTGAACTTGGACCACCCTACAGTCCCATTAAGGTTAATGGAGAACCACAAGTAGCTCTGAAAGATCCCAAATCGGCCCCAGTGGTCCTTGCTAATCATATATACACCAGAGACTTATGTTGAGGTAAAAACTTGTCCATTTGGCCTACACTGTGTCATACGTTTTCAGAAATAGCACAATCGCTACTGCTCAAACTCATGCATGCTGCATTAGCTTAACGTAAATGAGGCATTTGGAGGGGTGGGGGAATAAAACTCTGCCTGTGGGCTAATGATATTAGCTGGAATATTTTGCAGGATAAGCGCACCGACTAATGTAGCAAAAAATTCTACCAATTTCAAATATCAATACAGGGCCTAGACGATGTCATGTGTAAAATAAAACAAGATATCTTAGTAAAGAGAACTGTTCACATGAGTATTGATGTCATAGGTGTAGGACATTTGTATTTCTATTCATATGCAAAGGTTTGGAACACCCCTGGCTGTATAGAACATTTTGTTGATTTTTTTAAAAAAGTGGAAATAAGCACATCCAAGTTTTAATGCAAAATTACTGTCGAGTTGCTGAATTTAACAACACACAACAAATGGCCTGTGTAAATGTTGGTGCATTTGATGTCTCCTATTTATTTTTTTTGCCCCCAAGCTTATAGATAGCCCATAAAAAGGTACGAGTTCAGCGACTTTAAGGTGAATCCATTTCTGACATGTGTGTTTAGCTGTGCTGAGTGTGTATAATTTCCAGACAAAGGCATGAAATAGAGAGGGATGTGTTGGAGCAGCTGCACATGAGCAAAAGACAGAGTTTTGGTCAGTACATCTCCAGCAGGTCTTGTGGGGTGTTCCCAGAATGCAGTGGTCATTACCCACCAAAAGTGGTCCAAAGAAGGAAAATCTGTCTACTGATGACAAGGTAGTGGGTGCCCAAATCTAGGGCCCTGTGATTTCTGTGATGCAGAAAACATAGATGGAAGCACAGAATTGAGTAATAAAAAAAAAAACTTCAATACAAAGATTTTGAAAATATCTTCCACCACCGTTAGTCCTAAGAGATGCAGCCATGCAGTCAGTGTGATGCACTGTTAGCCCTTTTAGCATGATAGCAGAGTCTGCTACGCTACCTTCCTTGTTTCTGTTTATGTTTGAATGCCTGTCATCTGCGTGAGCAAATGACAGGCATAGCAAATAGCTGGCAGAATGCAAATAGCTGGCAGAATGTTAAGTCCTTATAGTGTTTGGTTTGACTTCCAAAGTTTAATGCTTCAACCTTACACACTTCAAACAACAGGCTGCCAGGGATCAAGTAATATTACAGACATCTTGTTCCTATCATAACGAGTGGTATTGTACACAAACAGATCAATTTACATGAGTTAAGACGTAAAATATATATACAAATAAAAAGAGACTAGGCTAGGCTATAGAAGAATAGGATTCTTCTATATTCATAGTTAAATGTAGTAAAGAATTAATGCAAATCAGCCATTTTCCCCAGTTAGCGTTAATTTTAGCTTTTTTTAATCTCAGAGCAAATGTAATGTATGTTATTAACAATATTCTTCCACTTTTCAATGATAGTGGGGTCTGTGTGTAGCCATTTTCTAGTGATTGCTAGCAACTAAAAAGATCTACAGCAGGTATCTATCCGTCCCAATCAGCCAATCTGGGAGATTTCCCATATACAATACTAAGAAAACCTTTGGAATATCTAGAGATAAGATTTTGTTAATATGATCCCAAACTTCATTCGGATAGTAGTGAATTTTAATGCATTTCCAGAAAATATGGAATTGTCCTGCATCAAAGCAGCCACAGTTCCTCCAACATAATTGAGATATACCCAGCTGCATCGATTTGACTTTAGGGGGAATGAAATGTCGGATCACATTTTTCCAACCGAACTCACGCCACATGTTTCAACAAGTAGAATTTGTGTTTTCCAAATATTACCTCATTCGAAATGGGGTATCGCAATATTTCCTTATAGTGTTTAAAATCAAAATTAAAGCCAGATCTTGGTCCGCTTGGTTATTTAAAAAAAAAAAAAAAAACAGATCTGAATTTAATTTAAATCACAGTCACAATATCAGAAAAATCACAAAAATCTATTTCCCTAAAAAACCATTCAGCCCTGCTCTGGATTAATAGACTTCAATACTATGAGGTATCAAACCTCACTAATTCTCTCATAAATATCCTCATAGATATTTTATATCTAGTCTAAATCCATTCCAGACTTCTTTTTTTTTTTTTTACTGCAGCTATTCATACACTTCAGAAAAAAAAGTTAAACGAGCAGGGGGCTATATGGTGCCTGTTGAAACTCAGATAAATAGGATCTTTGCACTAAATATGAAGATATATGCATATTTGTGAGTTATTTACCTGTATATATATATATTTTAATTGTCACATATTATACCTCTTTACCAGTTTTTAGTTAACACTGGTCTTAATGAAACACTAGTTATATGCTTTGTTCAAAATACCACAAGGATCAAAAACACCACTGTTTGACGTGCTCTCCCCCTGTCTGAACAGCCCTGTTCAGAAAGAAGGTTTCAGCACCTGCTGCTTTAAATGAGAAGGAGCCACAGATCACTTCAACGATCCCAGGAACGAGGAGTGAGGAGCAGAAGCTTTGGGGTTTAGCCATTTTTCCTTGTATCATTTTGTTTTTGCCATATTTAATTGATACACTTAATTCTCCATGCCCATTGTGTCTGTTTTGCTCCATTTAACCTTGTCTTTTTGCCCTTACATAAATTGTGAGTTCAGTGCTGTGATTGCAGGGACTCAGAAAAGAGGACAGGACAATCCAAAGATCTTTGCACTTTGTGGAGGAAGCAGCCTTAAATCAGAACAACTTGATTCATCTCAGGCTTTCAGGACTTAGCCAGTCCACAAAAACTGCCTGGGTGGTTTTACTTCACAGTGTGTGGTTCAGTAGGAGCTCCAGATCCCCAAACTGATGTGTACATGCACTAAAAGTGTTTTATTTCATAATATGTCTGCTTTAAATCTTGTGGTAAAACAATCTCCATATAAATAAATAAATAAAAAGTAATCTGACCAGGGGTATTTAAGGTGCATTTGAGCTTTCTAGATATTACAGACCAGTGGCAATGACTCGGCAGGCAGCACTACTTTGGAAAGCAGAACTGGCTCCATGTTTAATCACACTGCTCATAACCATAAATCAGCCACTTTCAGTAACACACACTACGTTTGCAGCCATTTCCCTCTAGAACACAGGGCTTTTAACACACTCTTAACAACCGCACATACCTCCAGTTAGGCCTGTGCCATAATTTTGCATCAACACAAACGAGAATGTCTGACTCCAGTCAGGGTGTATGCGTGTGTGTGTGTGTGTGTGTATTAGAAAGATAAAGAGCTGCATAAATGTGTTTTGAGAATAAGGTCGTATGTGGTAGGCCAGACCTGACAACTAAATTACTTCTACTTCAGTACACTAGGGGGCCCCAAGTGGCTTTCCCCTGTTTCCTTGCCATTCACTCCCAACATCCAAAGAGTTAGCAGAGTTAGCAAGGGTGTGCTAAAGATGTAAAGACGACATGTGTTTCGAAGAAAACATCTCAGAACAAACAGAAAATCTGATAGAAATGGGAGAACGACACTGATCTGTCAAATCTGCACAAATGTTTGATATTAAACCATCAAACATTCCGTGTGGTTTGATGTGGAAGACTTCACTGTAGAGAAAGTCCAGACCACTGACAAATATATATATATATATAAAAAACCATGTATATACTTTAATGGCTTTGACTTGTAATAGGACTACGTTATAAAACTAATATAAAAGTAATAATACAAAAAAAATTAATTATAAAATATATACAATATCTGTTAAAAAAAAGTGTTAAAATCTTCTGTAAAGGAGCTTTTAACTGTATTAAACTCTTCAGATATCTGGTTCCTATCACCACCATTTTGATGTCCCAACTTGACCCTGCCTTCCATTACACCACAGTGTGTTCTGTGAAAGAAAATAAAAATAAAAATAGGGGTGTGGGTGGCACTCACTGACCCTGACCTGTACCTCCACAGGTTAAGAGCTTGAAACACTGACTGTCATAAAAATAACACAAATAAAATCTTCAGTGCTGTAAGCAAATGTGACAAGACTTTCAAAAGTAATGTAGGTCCATCGCTATTGGTTCATTAATCAACAACATTTCGGCCAAAATAAAAACAGCAATGACCAAACAAAAGAGGGGTCAAACGTCTTTGATATGACTGTTAAACTTTGGTCCTCACAAAGAGACCAAAACAAAGCACAGACACAGAGGCACAGACACAACAAATGTAGATTAAATTCTTTAGTTTTTCTTCAGGACTGTGATCTTGACCATTTGTCAGAACGACACATCGTTATTCGATCTTTGAAGTTAACAATGGGGAAACACACATGTACAGATAGTGTATGAGTGTGTGTGTGTGTGTGTGTGTAGGAGGGAGGCGGTAAAATTTGTGAAGCGAGGGACACAATAGTCTCTGCGCTGTGTGTACTGGATCTCATGCTCGAACAATACACCATTGTCCCCCTCAGCAGATCAGTAATTTATGTAAAGATACACCCCCCCACACACACCTCTGTCTGTCTCCTCACTTTTTCCCACCCTCTCTCTCTCCTTTGTTGTCCCCGCTCTGTGTTTTATTCTCGCCTTCCTCCTTTCTGCCTTTTTGCCATCTTCTCTTGTCCTGCTGCACCTCTGTCTGTTCTCTCTTTTGTTCGTTTTTCTTCATTCTCCTTTGCTGTGGCCCCTGTATTGATCTTTTTTGCTTTTCTCCTCTCCATCATACTTTTCACCCCATTATTTTCTGGAATCTGGATTTTTTTTTTAAACTTGTTTACTTTACCCCCTGTTTTCTAGCCTGGCAAACTTGTGTCAGATAAAAGACAGAGTGGAGTGAAAGTTGGAGGAAGTTAGGAGGAGGTGAGGGGTGATGGCCTGAAACTAAAGCGGTAAGAAAACAGGAAAAAAAAAAAAAAATCTGACATGTCTCATTATAACCACAGACCATCTTTCCTTTCCTTCTTTCTGTGGTTTTAAATGGAAAGGGAAGAACAGCACTGCAGAGGAAAGAAAAATCTCATTTTTCACTGCTTACTCATCAATCCAAATGTTTAAACCAACAATCTACACACACATGCAGGCATCACTGCATTACTGTACTTCTGAGGACCTGCTATGTACAGCCCCAGGTTTTACCATTTCCCAAACCTGACCTTAATCCTAATCCTTAACCATGACATTAACAATAAACAATACTTCATCCAAAACTAATGTTAAAGGTTTAAACCAGAGCTTTCAAGGTACAATGGGGAGGGGAGAGAAAAAAAAAACAAAAACTTAAAACTAAAATCTTGGTTATGTTTCTCCGCTGTTCACAAGGTCAGCAGGACGCCTCTGAACTCGGCCACAACGTCCCCCACTCATGACGTATTCCTGGTTCCCCTCAAAACGTGTAGAAACACGGCGGTTCACTGGAAAGAACCAAGGTTCCAAGAATCAGTAACGGAACTGGTTCAAGAACCGGAGTTCATTTTGTGGAAAAGCGTTATGGTGTCAGAAACAAATCAGTGTTCTGATTGGTTTAACAAATCTCACGATGTGATTGGTCCAGCTGAAGGTTTCCTATTGGTCCATCAATTTTCCGTCAAAACAGGGTCTTAAATCCGCAACTGCAAAAAGAGATTCGCACTCGCAGCAGAGAAGGAGAATGTGTGGATTTTTGGAACCTTAAAAAGGTCTGCTCTTGCATATTTTAAGCCGTTTGAGAAGGTACTAATTCACACATTTGATTTACAAATGCAAATCTTTTTTTCACATTTGTGATTTTAAGTTATTATTATTGTTGTTGTTGTTTTAAATTTGTGCATTCCAGTACATTTGTGGATTTTAGTTTGACGTGTCTGTAGTTGCTCAAATGCAGTTACAAAGTCCGTTACATTTTTGAGTATTGTTTTCAAACTCAAAATCTTTTTGACCCTTTTTTGACTCCATATTCATGTGCCTGTAATGCACACAAAACTACACCATACAGATATAAGGCAGTATCTTTGCTCTAATGTACATCGTCCATATCAAGGTCCACAATACAAAATGTAGACAGCTATATTTTTAGTTTTATTATTAACACAAATTTTGAGAAGATCCTAAAGTCAGATTATTCCACAGTTAGTTCGGATCCTGTAATGATATTGGCTGAGTTACGTTCCAGGAGTAGCCAGAATTGCAGAAAGCAGGATTTTTGCCCATTTGTTTTGAACAGTAAAGAGTTATGGTGGAGTGGACCTATTGTCTACTTTCTGATTTGTAAACTACAAGAAAATGGCAAGGAATTAAAAACAGGAAAATGCTACATCTGTTAGATTTCTATGACTGTGTTCAATTTGAGTCTAGACATGTGTTTTGTTTCTCCTGTGCTTTCCTTCAGAGTGCGACATACAGAAAAACGTACTCGAGTGTGCATTCATGCTGTTTCAGGGACAGACTTTTTGTATTAAAGACAGATACAGGCCATTTACGTTTATGAACATGAACCATCAATCAGACTTCATTAAGTTTGAAATGTGGACATACACTCTTAAAAATAAAAGTGCTACAAAAGGTTCTTTGAGCGACGCCACAGAAGAGCCACATTTGGTTCTATAAAAATGTAAATGTTTAAAGGATCTTAAAGGGTATGTCTATGATTGTGAGTAAACACAGCTCTCTCTGGTTGTTTACATTCAGAAGCCAAGTGTCTTAAAATGGGATGGTGTGTTTGAGGGGAAAATAACGACTGCAGTTTGCACACTGCAGTCATTCAACTTGTCTTTTAAGATTTTATCCACTGTTTGAATTACCATAGAAACTTAACTGTAACAGAACCAGAAACAGCAAAAATAAATCAATATTACCCACCTATGGAGCAAGAATAGTGTAATATCTTCATTTCAGTTCATGCTTTTCAATGTTTGGGGTTCTCTCCGTTTTCTAAAAAACTCCAGATGCCTCTGCCATAAGCAGACAGTGAGAGATAGAGAAAGCCTAGCATACCGGACTTTTTTTTTTTTACTCATTTACAGACACCGGGGCTTCGTAAACATAAACACACTGGAGAGTTATTAAATGGTGAGACAATATCTGAATTTTATAAAAAGTGTTTTTGATTAAAATCCTTTAAGAGCAAGTGATGGATATTTAAACCTTTAAAAGGTTCTTCACACAAGTCCTAAACAAACATGGTTCTTTAAGAAACCATAATTGCTCAAAAGAACCCTTTGTAGCACCTTTATTTTTAAGAGTGTAGCCTAAGAAATGCCCAAATGGTTATATAAAATTATCCACTGCTGGAAAAAAGTGTGGACAGAAAAACCTTGCATCATCATCATCATCATGTGTGCGAGTTACATCCAGTGTTAAATATAGCAAGCACCGAGGAAGCTCCTAGCTTTAGGGTTTCTGAACATACCTCTTCCAAGACACATGAAGTAACACCAATTCGTTGTGAGCTGCTGTCAAGGCAGCGTCATTACAGTTCAGCAAGTTTGGAGGGGAACACTTCCTGCCCAGTTCTCATATGTTGCTAAATGGCTTTGCTCTTTCTGGGTGAACAGTACGGCTCTCCCTTTCACCCATCCCTCAGCATAATGCTAACATAACCATGTAGAATGCAGCCGCCATGTCCGAAACTGGGCTTATTCACTGTGAAGTAAACTATTTGGGGGTATAATTTTCAGTTCACATAAACAATCCCAAAATGCACAACCCCAGTAGACTAGCTGATACTAGTGGTTAACCAATACCCATAATGCACTGAGCTGTTTAGTTAAAAACCCATGAGGTAGTGTCTGACACCATTAACCACCCTCCTAAAATCAGTTCCCTATAACTGTACACTCTACAGTGAGAAACACAGCTAATATGGAGCCATTTGGACCCAGCATGGGTTTGGCGTTATTTCTGATTGTAAGCAAATCACATTTTAAAATCTTCCATAACCAATCATTCACACCCACACACACACTTTCCCAACATCAGTTACTCACAACTGTAGTAGTAGTGGTGTCCTGGAAGGAACTCGAAGCCCAGGGAGAAAGGTGTGAAGCGCTGGATTTTCTCGGAGAACTTGACAGGCTCATAGAGGGCATAGGGTTTGTTACACTCCCATCGCTTTATCGCTCCTTTCGTCTCCTGGCAACCTCTGAACTGGCTCTCGGCCACCAGGTAGAGCGCAAGCGTCTCCGCGGGTCCCGAAAGAGTGGCACCAGGTGGGTAGTGAGGACACAGGATGTCCAGGTAGTCGTTTAGATTCACCAGGATGGAATAGTCATCGTTTGTTAGCCTAAAAGAGAGAGAGAGAGATTTCAGTCATGTTACAGATGTAGGCTAAGATACAGTTTGGAGTCTTGTCCAAGGACTGCTTATTGATATAGTGTGGTGTTTCAAATCCCACTCTCTGTTGTGTGGAATGGAGAGGGGTTATACGAGAGAGAGAGGGAGAGAGAGAGACTAACATAAAAACAGTGGGTATATTTCTATCACAAAGAGGATTCATAGCCAGAGTCGTTAAATATGTCTTTTCCCCCCCCCCCAAGTCGACAGTGCACATTTCTGGTGGCTCAGTAAATCTGAGGCACAGATTTTGCCCTGAATCACACTTTGCTGCGCTGGTGCTGCACTCCTCCATGAAATATCAGTGACAATAAATCAATCGACAGTTTTAATCAGCTCTGTGCAGTACACTGTAAGTTGGCACAAATTATTGTTTCTACATCACTCTCAGCATCAATCTTTGTAAAACTGACATCACAAAAAACGGCAACATGCAAATAAGTCCACAACCAATCAAAATGCTTAATAGCGTGACATCAGAGTCTCATCTGAACTTCAGCTTACAATAGTTAACAATATTAAATCTCAACAAATGCAAGATATCTAATGTAAATTTTAAGATTATTCCAATCTTTACAGAGCTAAGTTATGTGCATTCATTATTTGAAAAGAACAAAATGATTTGCAACTTTAACACAATCCTCAAAGGGCTATTTTATTTAATTTCCTTTTTTGGGTCATTTACACATATTGTGAATGCACAGAACCAGTCAAAAGTTTGGACATCTTCTCATTCAATGTTTTTTCTACGTTGTAAACGAATGTGGAAGACATTAAAACTATGAAGGAACATATGAAATTATGTAGTAAACAACACAAAGTGTTAATGATTATACTTTAGACTCTTCACAGTAGCCCCCTGTTGCTTTGACAACAGCTTCACACACTCTCTCCGTTCTCTCAGCCGGCTTCATGAGGTCGTCACCTGGAACGGTTTTCAGTGAACAGCTGTGGCCTCGTCGAGATTAATCTGTAGAACCGCTCCCTTCTGAATGTGTCTGAGACTGTAACTGGGGTTGTGCAGAGGTAGGGGCTGGTACACAGTTCTATACAGTGACTAGCTCTACTCCACCGATGACTAACGAGAAAGTGTGCCCAAACATTTGACGGGCACTACATATGTAGAGTTTCCACAGAGGTTTAAAAAGGCAACAAATGCAAGAATCCATGATTTGTTCATTCTCTTGAATCTCCAGTATTTCTGACTGAAGAATGTGTAAAGGGGCCATTTCCAATGTTTTCATTGACCAACTGAAGCCTTTATAAACGCAAGGCAAACCATACTGTTTACCTTGGATTCTTCTTTAAACACATCCTTTCCACTGCTGCAGTGATAATTAACTCCATTTGGGAGCAATTTGCCTGGGTCCATCGCAGACAACTTCTTTTTGTGTGTGTTTCAAATATTGTCATCTTTTTTTTGTAAAATGCTTAATATTGCAATGTAATGTTTTCCTCCCGATAACATTTAGCCAATTACACATTAGAGCCAGGTCTCTGCTGTAGGCCTGTGAAAGCCAGCAGAGATTCAGTGATGTGAAAACACTTTCTAGACTAATTAAACAAAGGAAATGCAGAAGGTCTGGGTAATGACTTCTCTAATAGCCAAAAAAAAAATTTATTAATTAAAAGAAATCCAGAATTTCATCAGGAGACGCTGCAAAATGTTTAAGGGCCAACAGCACCACAAGTTCACACAGCTATATGCTAATTAGCAAGAGTGAGTGACACACACACACACACAACACCAAAGCTAATAGTGAAGCCTCACTAATAGGCTGAGCATTAGCATACAATGGCCCTTTGGTGGGTTGGCAAGAACGATTTAGCTTGTTTACATACGCTTGCCTTTAAAAAGATGTTTACATGTTTACAATCAATGAGCGAGAGACAGGGACAAAACAAAATTGAGAAATAAAAAGAGCAAGAGAGAAAGACCACAAAGAGAGAGAGAGAGAGAGAGAGAGAACGATAGCAACAGAAATAACTAAATTAGTGACACACAGAAAGAAAGAGAACAGAGAGAGGGAGAGAATGACAAGGAGGAACAGAAAGAGAGGGCAAAGAGTCCAAAGGAGGTCTGAAGTCCAGAGAAGTGAACAAAGAGTGGACACAGAAAAGGGGTTAGAAATCAGGGGACAGGCGAGACACAGGGAGGACTGACAGAAAGAGAGGATGTGAAAGAGAGAGAGAGAGAGAGAGAGAGAGAGAGAGAGAGAGAGACAGAAGGGTAAAGAGGTAGAGGAGGGGGGTTCTATTTTAATTAGTCGCCCTAGAGAGAGTTTGGTGGGAGACAGCAAGGAGACAAGATGGATTTTAATTGGTCTTTTCTGCACCACAGTGGTGTGTGTGCACGCATGTGTGTGTGTGTGTGTGTGTGTGTGTAAGAAAACTACGAAAGAGAGAGGGGGCCCATGGAGGAGAAGAAAAGACAGGATGTGAGAGCAAGGCAGCCAGTCCAGGTCCATCACGGCGACTCTTTGAGAAAAAGCGACAGAGCGGAGTGAGAAAGAGACACATACTTACAGAGAGAGAGAGAGAGAGAGAAACATACTCACACACAGAGAGAGAGAGAGACACATGCTTACACACAGACAGAGAGAAAGAGAGAGAGATTGGAAGAAAGTCAGCTAAGAAAAGAGGGAGCAAGAGTGTGTGAGAAAGAGTCCAAAGTTAAGTGGGTGGACAAAGAGAAGACAGAAAAAGGCTAATGAAAGAGCAGAGAGGCAGAGACAGAGAGCGAGAAAGAGAGGGAGCGAGGGAACAAGGGAGAGGTTGAGACAGATGGATGTGCAGAATAGAGAGAGAGAGAGAGAGAGAGAGAGGGAGAGTGTAAACCAGGTATCCAGCAGGCAGGCTCCCTCTTCAGCCGAGGTGAAGAATGTCCCAGTTAGACTGAAATATTTATATTATATTTCTGTGGAAATCCACTCTGGACTCTGAAGCTGGGGCACTTCCCGGAGGCAGAAGTCATCTTTGCACTAGCTTTACGAAAACTGCATGGAACATACTACAAATCAGCATCAAAACACTCTGCTTCATTCTTACACTCACTACAAAACAGCATGAAAAAACCCAGTACTGCCATTAGCCGCGTTAGTCTCTGACCCCACAACCGTTCCAGCACTCGTACCTTTAATGGCGACATTCACAATTCTAATCAAAAAACACTTCTTTAGAACATTCAAGAGATGTTTCCTCATCATTTGCTGTTCTCCAGTCCGTTTGAGGCCTGGAAACTTGACTAATGTGTTTACAATGCCCCAGTGTCTGTAAATGAGTAAAAAAAAACAACTGTCTCAGTCTGGTATGCTAGTCTCTCTCTGCTCACGGCAGAGGCATCGGGGGTTAATTTAGACAACGGAAAGAACCCCAAATGTCAAAAAAATCATGAACTGAAATGAGGATATTGCCCTTTTGCTGCTCTATAAGGAGATAATATTGAATTATTTTTGCTGTTATGAATCACTTAAAGTGGAATGTTTCCAAACATGGGAGACTCCTTTACTGAGAGTGCTACAAAACTAAACAACTCGAGTTCAAACAGTGAATAAACAGACAAGTTCAACTTCAGCCTCAAAAACAACATTCCACCCTAAAAGACGCAGAGCTTCTGAATGTAAACAAACCAGAGAGAGTCGCTTTTAACTGAGAATGAGCCACAGCTCAGTTCAGCTTGAGAGCCCAGGAGTGAGGCTTGAGAAAGGAATGAGGATCTCATTGTTAGCCGTTTTTGCTCAGTTCTCTTTGTTGTTGTTATCTCCATATTCAGTCAGTACACTTATTTCTCAGCATATTTGTGTTTGTTTCATTCCAGTAAACCCTGTCTTTGTGCTCTCATATGAACAAGGATACTGTGATTGAAGAGATAAAGGGAAACTGTAAAATCTTAACTTTACACGAGTGTCAGCATAAAATGATTGTATTTTGTATTTTTTTTTATTATTATTATTTTGTGGGGTATTCCATGTGTCCTAATGCATGGACAATAAGTCATTTTCACATAAAACGTCCCATTTAAACAGTTCAAATCAACCCAAATCCAAGGGAAATGTAAGATTCCATAGGGTAAAAAATGAATAAACTAATTCATTAAAATAAATACATGGGGTTAATTGTAGATATTCCATATTTCATATCTGCTGGTTTGTAAGAATGCAGTTATTTCACACTAGGGACAGGCGATACGACCAAAATTAATCTCGATATGTCTAAAAAAAAAAAAAAAAAAAAAAAAAAAAAAAGGGTGAAGGGTGATATACCATACGATTCACTATTATGAAAACCACAACAAAATATAGTGTCAGAGTATTAATGTTTATTTTTAACACCAAAAAGAACATGCTGCATTATCCAACCACAATAATCAAACTGTACGTCTAAGAAATAGTGATGTCCCCATCAAGTTTTTTTGTTTTTTTCCCCCGATCCCAATATGAGTTTTTAAAATAAATACGTGATACGTAGATTTTTCTAGATAGTACAGTTACAGTGCACACTTCAAGTGAACTCACATTAAGAAACAAACTGACTGCATCCAAGCTGCTGCTTAATTTATTTTTTATAACAAAGTAAACAAATGGTGTCTACACAAACAGTCCATATACATCATTTAATATTACTTTTAATCTTATCATCTAACATGATTTTTATGTATAAAGAATTATTTTGATTGTAAAAGTTAGTTTTATTGCATTCACAGATGTGTTGAGGGAAAAATTAAATGTAGTTTTTTTGTGAGACGATGCTAAATTAATTTTTTTATTATTATTTAAGCACTGACCTGTTTCTCTCAGCGTTGCCACAAAACTAACGAACCCCTGTGGGTGGGACTGTGACTCCATTGGCTGTAGCACTAAAATGATGGACAGCTAAGTCTGGCTGCTGATTGGCTACATAATAGTGACGACCAATGAGAAGGGCATTCTCTGTTCGTGAGCCGAGGAGTATCCGCCCCTCCCTCCGGCTGAGGGCTGAGGGCTAATGGTGCGCTGCGTCTCAAACACGTCACGGTCTTAACAGCGCTCTTCTTTTCGGATGAAAGCTTCGCCACTGGTTTTATTTTTGTCCTTTGTTGACTTACTCACAGTTATCAGAGTCAGACCTGAGTGCGCGCGACAAATGTGCTGTGAACTGCTCGAGCGGCATACACGAACAATGGCAGGACAGCGTGGTGTGTGTGTCTCAGTGTGTGTAGAGAGACACAGAGCTGAACGGGACATTTGTGCACTTTTTTTCTTTAAATGAACTCAAATGTATCCTCGGCAAACTCCATATAACGAATATGGTCATTTTCAAGTGAAGTCACGTTCAGTGAAGTATCGTGAACGTCATTATGTCGCTCACCTCCTATTTCAGTGTTGACCTATCCATACTGTGTATGAAACAGTGGTGATTCATCTTTCAAAAGAGCACAGGGACACGTCTCATCGTGAAATCTGAACTTGATGCTTTTTAAGATTTGCTCATTTTGCTCCTGGGCTCTCCCTTCAATTTCAGAGTGTAATTCATTTTTACAGTAGTCTACAATCAGGGGGGCGTCAGGAGGGAGGGGTGGTTGTTCCCTGTCCTCCTCCACAACTTACACAGTGTGGTTTGCGCAGTGCTGAGTCCTGAGTAGAAACGACAGAGGCCCTATCATCACTATTACAGGGAAACTGTCAAAAATACTGTAGTAAATAGTGTTTCTATAAAAGACAATACACCATGAACTCCCATATTTTGCCTTATTTCAACCTGATTGTGATCATTATTAAAGATTCAGTGTCAAAAAAACCTCTCTCTAAAATTCCGATGAATTTATCACCACAGCATTATGACACATCTGACATCCTGTTTATCACAAGACCTAATGGTCTAAGATCACAGGCATTCTTCAGTTTCTAGAAGGCATTTTACAGCTGTCAGTGAAAGAAACATCAGTTCTGTTAATCCACACAGAAACCTTAGCTTGAAAGTAACATGCGCAAAAAAAAAAAACAACACCATTTGAAAAAAGTTGATGTATTGAGAATGATTTTACTTCTCTAACTAGTTACACTTTCTCATAACGTAGCCACAGCGTCTGTAAATGTAGTGAGAGACCCACCTGACGTTAGGATATGGTGCACAATAATAACTGTATATATGTAATTACACCAAGGCCTTGATGTAAGTACAGATCATTCTGGTGCTCTGTACTAAAGCCAGCAGTGATTACACAGGCTTAAATATAGGTGAGTGGAAGGTGGGTGGTGTGTAATTATATGGTAATAATATAACTAGGTAAATGCTGAACGCTGAACGGAAGCAGTGAAGACGACTATAGAAGCTGAGGTATTATTGTCGGAATGCTGTAATTCACAGAAGTGACTTTAAAGCAATGACCAAATGTGCTGATGTGGCTAACTATGAATACAAGTCGTGGCGCCAAGTACGGCTTCATTGTTTTTAGCTTTATATGTTTATCTGAAATGGAAAACACTGAGATTTTCAGCTGATGAACAGCTTTAAAGAAAAACAATCACTAAGTACATTTACATGCACCTAATAATCTGATAACTGCCTGAATTCAGATTTTTTAAGCAGTCTGATCGATGCATGTACACGAACTTGGGAAATCTGATAATGAGAAAATGTTGAATTTACATGAGTCAAGCAATAATCTTGTTTCTGCTTTGCAGCAGTAAATAATATTCCAGAAAGGCGTGACACAAACAGAAACCTGCTGTTGCTTTTTGTAAACATGAATCCACTGTACCAAAATATGTAATATTTGTTTATGGTTTCTAACGTTAAGCAATGCTAGCCTTCTCACAGTTTTCGCTACACTTAGAGTACGATTTCTGCCTGAACTACTCTGGGAAATTGCTGTTCTCTCTGATTTGTTTAAGTTCAGAAGCTCTGCATCTTTTAAGGTGGAATGGTATATATTGAGGGGAGTAAGGAAAAAAAAATACATATATACATACTGCTGTACATCATTATCTTGTTTGTAAGTGTTTAAACTCAACTCAAACTCAAATTGTTTAGTTTTGTAGCACTTTTGGTCTGTGTTTGCAGTCATGCAGTTAGCGCACTCTTGAATTTAGTCACGTAAACCTTAAGTATTCCGAAATATAAGTCAATATTACCCACCTATGGAGCAGGAAGAGAGCAATACCCTCTCTGTTTATGTTTTTCAATGTTCAGAGGACTCTCAGTTGTCTTAACAACTCCAGATGCCTTTTCTCTGTCACAAGCAGAGAGAAAGCCTAGCATACTGAACCAAGACACTTTTTTTTTTACTGACACTGGGGCTTTGTAAACACATTATAGTGGGGTTTTTTTTTAGCAAATTATACTGTAGCGCTAGCAAATTTTAAGGAAACGTCCTCAATTTTATAAAAACTGTTTTTGGATTAAAATAATGAACGTCACCTTTAAATGTCCCAGTTTCCACCAAAGGCAGCACTAGTTCTATCTGCTAATTCATCTTCCCACAAATAAAAATCAGTCCACCTCCCAAACGTGGGTTCATCCTGTAAAACTCGTACACTTGTCTCTTGTAGCTCCCCTCCACGGCCTCTCTCTCCATTCCCATTCAGATTTTCTGCTGCTTTGGAGAAAAGGTTAAGTCTTCATTAGCCCCACAGCCTACTATTCCCTGCAGCAGTTCTAAATACATATTGATTCCTTTCTCTTTATTAGTTCACAAACAACCTCTCTTACTAGCACAGGATCTGACCACCTTGCAGGAGAACGGAGTGAGTGGGTGGTGGTGCCAAGCCATTTCCACTGAAGCAATTTATACAAACTTCATTTACCATTTGTCAATATAAGGTCATTCCTATAATGTAATAAAAAAGAAACAAATATATATTCTACACGTTTGTTATGATTAGGGTTGATGTAGCTCTATGTTTTGTTAGTTGAGGGTAAAAAGCTTCAAACATATCAAAAGAAAATGAGTCGAATGGTGAAAAGTAGAACAAAGCCATGTGTGACTCTACGGCTGGTGTCTACAAAGGTCTAGTGGTTTAGTACTGAAGTAAAAAGAGTAAACAAATTACAAACAGGTAAAAGCAGGTAATCCTTTGAGAAAACCAGGCCGGAATAACGAGGTTTCTTGTGGCTTATTGCTCTAGAATATCAGATCTATAAAACAAGGTACACACAGCAGTGTGTGTGTAGGTAGTGAATATAATCCCAGTTATTAACGCAGAGTTAAGGCAAGTAAATAGTAGATCATTTTCTGCTTCGGTCTGGACTAAGGAAACAACTAAAAGGTAACAACTAAATGTAACTCAAAATACCAGGCCCCAGCTACTGTTAATGATGACTGTCATTTTATTAAAAAACATAAAATAATCAAATTAAAGCTTTAATTCAACATGCCCACAATCTCCAACACTGAAATCACCCACTTTAAATCATCAAAACCAAAACTCACACATACTTCTGGATACAAAATTATCCCAATGAACAGAACCAATTAACCCTAACCATTTATTTTATACTGGAACTCATAATATATGCAGTGGTAAATAAATTATTCTCGCATTCATTTCAAAATACTAGATTTTTACTTCATTTTCTGTTGAATAAAATGACAATGGCTATTTTTAATACTACACAATATTTACTATGAAATTACAACAGTGGGAGTATGTTTGTATTTTCAACTACAATTACATACTGTACAAAACATGCTTTAAAGAATGCCTGTTTGTACATCCTTGTGCACAGTTGTATAAAACACACTTTGTGTTGTGTCATTACCAAAGCTTCAGTACAAAGTGCTTTAATCTAATGATCCTTTAACCAGTATATTAGAGAGAGAGGAGAGAGAGAGAGAGCGAGAGAGAGGGTAAAGGTGAGAATATAAAGGAAGTCAGCAGCGCACTTATTCCTCTGCTGTAGGACCAGTGTTGCGTGTCACTAAGCAGTGGATCTGATCAATAGCTGCGACAGAGTATTGGTGATCAATCAGTGTGACAGGCCAAATCGATCAGGAATCAGTCAAACGCGACTCAGACAAGGCCTGCTGATCAATACAGTGTCTGCGTTCCACGCCCTGGAGCTGCACAACATGTCTCAATTAACACACACACACAAACACTTTAATTAACTTACAGTACAGACTCCAGCACCAGTTCCTACAGCACTCAACACATAAAACTACCTACAGAAAAATAACAAATACACCGCAGATAAAATAACAGTGGCACTTAAAACCTCTTCAAACATCTCACAGCAGAGAAGAGAGAAAACTCAGAAGGCAACGTAAGAAAGAAACACTGAAAAATATTATTTTCCTTCCAGTTGCTGGAGTTAATCTGGAACCAAACTTCAAAAACCGAAATAAAAACAAACTAAAACTGAACATGGTGTTTTAGATATTCTTAAAAAAAACTGCACGTATGTGTCTGCGCAGCTAGAAGCCCACTCTGTGCAATGGACCAATCAGAGTCTAAGGGTGGGGGGTCTTCTTGGAATTATTATGAGCTGAAAAAGAACAATCACAGTTAGTGTGGTTCATAACTAAGACCGATTAGCGCCAATCAAGACTAGTTCACAGGGTCTCAGATCATGAGCTGAATACAACCAATCACAGCCTGAGGGAGTATAACACCATGCCCAATGGCAAGCATGGACTAGATGGTTAGAAACTGCATTTTCTGTAGTGACAGAGCTCCATCCAATACCTTTGGGAAGAGTTTGTCATCTGAAACCCAGAACAAAATCATTCACCGTCATTACCTGACCTCGCTAATGTTTAAGCGGCCATCAAATCCTCATAGAAATGACCCAACATCTGGTGTGAAGCCTTCCCGGAAGAGTAAAGCTGCTACTGCAACAAAAAGTGGGACATCTAACGTGTTAACAACCTTCTTTTCCAAAGAAACGTTGGATGAGCAGGTGTTCACAAACTTATGGCCATACGTCATAAAGAATTTGAACCAGACTTTCTCCACCTTTATACCTTCTCTTTCTAAACCATGCATCTCCATCTGTCTCTACCTCCCTCTTTATCTCTGCACTTTTGTTAACCTTTTTCTGTCATGTCCATACTCCTCCTCTTTCTTCTGGTTCCTTGCTTTCTCTCCTTCTCCTCCTCCCTCTCAAAAGAAAGACAGCTGAAATTCTCTAAATAGAGGTTCATGAAAGAAGGCCACCGCAGCAAACTGCAAAACAATGCAGCATTAAAAGCAAAAATGCTCTGACAACATTAAAGTGCGAGACACCTTAGAGGCATATGACACTGTACTGTCCCCGTGCTTGTTTAAACGCCGAACTCTTGACAGATGCTCGTAGCGGCATGAGCCGCTAGTAATGTTGCCAGACAAGCAATAAAAGTATAGTGAAGCAATGCATTGGAGAAAACATTTCTGTCACTAATGGAGGCAAATGTAAAAAGTGACTGAGCGCTGGTATCCCCCGCCAAATCCCAGACCAATCAACAAACCCCCACATGTAGCCTACAAACAATTTGGTACGCTTAAATTGTTGCAATGCGAGAAGAAGCGAGCCAAATGAAAAACATACATCAAGGGAAAAAATAAAAAATAAAAAATATATAAATAAAAAGAAACGGGTGCAGACTTTCACAAATCACCTCGGTGTTAAAACAAGCTCGGACTCTGCTCTCAGCGTTACCAGGGGCATCTGGTGCATATTATGTTCTGATGGCCACAGCTTTCAAATTTGCAAGTTGCTTTTAGCCCTGATTGAGCTTCATTCAATACATTTGGGATTTGCTATATGCCATGGGTCAGAGAGGTTTATAAAACTTATAGTTCGGGTCCTGAATTCTGATTGGCCGAGTGTGATATCAGGACAGAAACACGGTGCTATCCATGGGTTGCAGCTGACGTCGCTGTGTAGAGTAGCTGCCATATTGAGGACCTACTCAATACTCACAACACAAATAAAAACTGTGATGTTGAAATGATTTTATTGTTTCTGTCAACACTTTTAGTCCTTGTTTAGATGTTACAATTAAAGAAATATAAGTATGGACCCCTGACCCACTTACCTGCACCATGTTTTTAAACAGAGCTCTGTGTGACCGTGCACCAAATAGCACTATACTCCCTACATAGTGCATATCACAAATAATAAAATTGATAATACTGCACTCTGAGAGTTATTGGGTGCAAAGTTGACAGGGAAAAGTGAACCTTAAATGTATGTCAAAAAGAATTTCTAGCTTTATGACCTACACTGTGCCCTATGTAGGGTGTAGAGAGACACTTGGGCTTTGCTACACAGTGAAAACACACTCAGCCCTTATTAAGCTTTAAGACAAACCAGAGAAATAACTTAGAAATGGATTGATGTCTAATGTGCTAACAGTTTCTCATTAGATCCTATGAAGAATATGCTAATGTGGCTAACAGAGAACAACTGTTTTTCTTCGATTTGCACTCTGCCAAAAGATCCTTCCCCATGATAAAACCTTCCAGTATCACAACGTTCCATGGCTTATTGCTTTAATAAAGACCTTCGGCACTGGGCTACGAAATGGAATGGAATTTTTAAGAGGCCCACTAAAATATATTTAAACACGCAAAAGCGCGCTTTAATCATTTCCTTTAAAAAAAGATCCCTTCAATCCCCATTTTTAAGAATGTTGTGAGTGGTGTTGTGGACCACAATTGATCATCCAACATCGATACCTGTTCTCACCAACACTCTCAGGGTGCAACTCCATCCTTACCGTCTTCCCAGAAATGTTCCAATGTAGGAAGTATTTACAGAAGAGTAGAAGAAAAAAATGACTTTATTAGTACTTGAATGGTAAAGAAATATGGCAGAGCAGGTGGCCATATACAGTGTTTGAAATGCCCGGAGGGTCTTGGGTTTTAGAGTTAAAAGAAGTGATGGAGGCCTTTATCACAGGATTTCCTTCATCGCTGGATAACCTGCTCTCAGTTCCGTCTCATGGGAAGACCATGAAGTAGGTAAATCACAGGGAGGTCCATGCCAACTTTATCCAACCAAATACTTATTAAAGCCCGTGTGAGCTTGTGTGTGCGTGTGAGGAGACTGTGTCAAAGTAGCGGTAATCCTGTGCTTCTCCCGGCTGCAGTATAAAGTATTACGAGTGTGGGAGTGAGAGAATAAAAAGAAAAAAAACAACCCAGACTAGAGGGAATAGTAGGCCGTATAGAGAAATGCTCACACACGCATTTCTGTCATGAAGGCCAGTGACAGAACAGCGGTCAGCAGGGTGATGGAGGACACCCAGGGGAAATGTGTGATTGTTGGGCTGATCGGCACCATAATATTCAATACAACAATAACATCAACCCCCTAATTCAGGTAACGGAGTTAGAACGCAGCGAAAGTGCATTCATTTTGATATTTTACAATGGATTGTGATCAAATATCAGAATATTTATTAAAGTTATCAAAAATAAAAGTTCTTTTACTGAGGTTATTTTCAAACATCACTTTCCAAATACAGTAGAGGTATTGACTGTAGTCTATTTTCCCCAATGTACAGCTGGTGTTTTTTTTTTTTCCTCATTGACTTCAGGCAAATCAAGAAACTCCCGTTCTTTTTAGGTTCTACTCAAACAGATTTAATGGACTATTTGGTGAATAGACGTCATGAATTTAAGGTTTGGTATTGGGCAGAATCTTCATTAACAAGCTTCATTTGGCTTTGAATTTTCTGTGGTTCAGCTTAAGAGTTAGGGCATAGATGATGGATTGGTTTATTGACTGACTGATTCTTTCTACTTTTTTCTTTCACATCCATTATCTGTAACTGATTCATCCTGTTCTGTATCTTAGTTGGTCAGAAGTCTACCCAGAATCACATGGCTCAAGGTATTAACATACTGAACAGGGTCTCTCTCTCTCTCTCTCTCTAACTGTTCACAGCAAATCCAGCTCCCAACCTGTGTTTTTGGACTGCGTGAGGAAACCAGAGCATATGGAGGAAACTCACACAGACACAAGAAAAACAATGCTCCCAGGACCCTTGAGCCTTGTAGTAGTTACACCTGTTTCACCATCTTGCTGCCCCAATAATAAGAAAATTAACAACAACAACATTTGTTATTAATCATTTTACATTATTATATATCATTTTACATTTGAATTATAATAAATAAATATATAATCATTGTGTAATTGATAGAATGCACCACCCTTCAGAGTGGCCTCACTCTCAGGAATGTCCCAGCTGCATTCTGATTGGCTGTCTGTACCTCCATGTATACACACCTCCGCATATCGTATTTTACAGGCTCTGGTACTGTTCTGACCTGAAAAACTGCCTCCTCATGTCACGCCAATATAGCAGACGTGTGATTGGTCCTTTTCCATGTCAGTCAATTTACTTCTCCCGCAGTAGTAGGCGGTTCTTGGCCACGTTTAATGGAGATAGGTTCCAGACACTCCATATAGGGTCTGGTGACAGTGTGTGACTAACAAATCAATAACATTGGCCTAATTATTTAGAATGACTTAAGCGAACTGCTCAGTTTATGAAGTTAAGTTTGATCAGCCTTAACATTTAAAACATTTGCCTAACATTATGTACAGTACTGGTCAAACACACACACACACACACACACACACACACACACACACACACAGAGAGAGAGAGACAAGTGTCTACAAGACCTACATTAGTGTCCTGAGGTATCTAAAAGCATGATAGCAGCAGATACTCAAGGTTAGCAGCAGCAGATCCAGTACCACTTCGGAATAAGGCCACAGTCATAAAAGTTTATAACTCTGTTTATTAATGGTTATTAATTAGGTTGTAAGCACATTAGATAGAAAGGGAACAGTGGCATTATTTGCCAAACAGTGAACCCATGTCCATCTACTCTATTAAACCGCAGATTTTGCAGAATGCTGATTTTACTTTTGCCTTCTCCATCAGTCGTTTTCCCAGTCGACGTTTACCCAGATTCAGCACATATTTGTTGAAATAAATGATGAAATAAACCATTTAACCACCATTAGACACTGATAATAATGTGATGTGCACCTCACCATATGAAATGACTAAATTCACATTCTAATGTCTGAGCTTATTCAATGTCTTGACGTTTTCAGTAAGGTCTCTGACACTTTCAGATGTGTTTTTCCCGCAGATCCCTTATATCCAAGTTCTGCAAGATACGACATGGGCTCTCCTTGAATCAGACTTGTTGATCCAGTATATCCCACAGACACAGGACAACTGAATTGAGATCCGGAGAGCGCTTGAACCATTTCTTTAGCGCGACAGGGCGCATTATCCAGCCGAGAGAGGCCACTGCCGTAAGGGACACCTCTCTATCACAGCCAGCATTAACCTTTTCAGCATTTTGTGCTACAGCAGCTTTCCTGGCGGATCAGACCAGACAGGCTAGTCCTCTCTCCTCGTGGCCATCAATTCTCACTGGGCACTCATGACCCTGTTGCTGGTTCAAGAACGAACTGTTCACCTGCTGCCTAATATATCCCTATCCTTCACAGGTACCACTATAATAATAACATAAACAATGACATTAACTTCACCTACCAGGGGGTTTTGTGTGTAATCTCTCTACCAGTCAATAATCAAGGGTCAGTGAATGTGTGTGTTCAAGGATTTAGAATCCACATAAACAAGGATAAGGAAGGGATATTCATGTTAAGCAAAGCACAGCGTAAAGGCAGATAAGTGGTTTGAATTTCACTGGTGCGGTGACCTTGAGCTGGCTGACAAACACACTATTCAGGTCATTTAAAAAGGACCTATGCAATATTTGGCCACTCAGTCTGATCACACATGGCTGCATAGTGAAGCCAAAACAGAACCATTACAGCATGCGCTACATGATTTGAATAATGGATTGCACTCATAGTAAATATATAAAAAAGGGGGGAAAAATGTGTGAGAAAGTGAGGGAGTGTGTGTGAATAAAAATGGGGGCTAACATCGGCAGCAGCACCTTTGATCCCTTTATAAAAGAGAATAATTAAAGAATGAACAATTCCACGAGCATCGCGCAAGAATACAGAGCAAGCCTGAATAGCGCGCATACCAAAAAATGAGCAGCGCTCGAGCCTTTGCTGTACTGTACGCAAAAACGTAATTGCTAAATGGGCCCGATAATTGGCGGACAATACCGCGCTGTCCACATGAAAACATATAAACATGCTGGGAAGCTTTGGTAAAAATGTGAACCTTGGAACCGGGAGGCGGGGGTTTGGGTTCAGTTGGCAGGAGACGCCAACAAATTTCCCAAGCCAAACATATTCATTCATTCATTTTTGTAACCGCTTCATCATGTTCAGGGTTGCGGAGAGTCCGAAGCTTATCCAGAATCACTGGGCACACTGCAGGAACACACCCTGGACTGGGCTCCGTATATAAAAATGCTGATCGTCTAAAGGTTTTCTGACCCTCAACGATTATCTGTGAAGTGCATTTTTGGGCAGAACATGGTCAGTTCGTAGATGAGCTGGATCAGGTGGGTTGTGGTAGGGAGTAGCTGAAACTCTGCGGTGTAGTGGGATGGTGGGCTAAAGAGTTAAAGTGGGTAGGGGTTTCTAAAGAGTGCAGTGGTGAGTGAAGGCGGTTGTGGTTGTGGAACAGCCCAAAAAAAAAAGCCTTCGGAGGTCAGCAGCAAGGGGCAGCGATGAAGCACTTAAATGAGAAGAAGTGAAAGTCGGCAATTACACAGGGAAGGGGAAGTGTTGACAACACAGCGAGAGAGAGAGAGATTGAAGGTGTGCAGGCACGCTTGAGTTAAGCTTAACTCTTCCATGGAAATCTCCAGAATGAGAATCAAAGCTGCAGAAAAGAGGGGGAAAAAAACTCACACTGGAGTAAACAGGGTAGCAATATGGCAAAAAAAAAAAAAACATCACAACACTTGACATTTCCAGGATACTTATTAAAGTATATGTTTTTCTGATGTTTCTGAAGCTCACAAATCATAACGTTACTAGGTGAATGATGTAAATTTTTAAGCACAGGTCAATCAAATTATGGATGGCATTTCCATCAAATCCGATGATCTATTTTCCAAGACAAATAATAACTGAATAATAATCGAATAACGTTCACAGCAGCACTGTAGCCTTTTACTGTACTGTACGCAAAAAGATAATTGCTAAATGGGCCCGATAATTGGTGGACAATACAGCGCTGTCCACATGAATACATACAAACATGCTGGGAAGCTTTGGTAAAATGCGAACCTGGGAACTGGGGAGTGGGGACCTGGCTTCAGACGGCAAAAAAAATAATTGCCAAGCTGAATATATTCATTCATTCAGTGACAATACCCAGCCCTAGCAGATACAGGAAGGTAGATGTGATTGAGAAGCAATGAAAAAAAGAGTGTATTTATTCATTCTTTCACCATATAGGACTTCCCCTGCTCTGACACTCTCTCACTCCACAGGCTCCACATCCCTCCACCGCAAAGGGGGGGAAATAGGCAGTTACTGAAACGAGACAAAGAGAAGGAAATGGTCTAAAAAGCACAAGTGATGCTACTGATCAATAGTGATCACTCTTCTTTCATCAAGCTCCGAAATCCCTCGTTCCCCTCCCCTCTTTCACTTCACCCTCTTCTGAATACTCCATGTGACATGCAGATGACCTGTATCAAAGTCATCCACGCCTTCACCATTAACCCTCCACCTCAAATTCTCTCTCTCCCTCTCTCTCTCATATCAGATCGGATCAGATTAGTTTCAGACTGTTGATGGTCCTGGTGCAGGGCCAACCTTTTAAGGGCCGTTCCCTTATGGAACCGAGTGGAGGTGAAAATCTCTGACCGAACTGTACAATCCAAATATGATTCTTTAAGAAACTAGTCACTAACATTAGATTTGATCTAATTCCATTCATTGGAGTGATCTGAGGTCTGTTTCCAGTTATTCTGCCTAAAACAGATCTTTAGTGTTTTATTATTTTAATTCACATAAAATACAAATGGACTCCTGGGAGGGGAGGGAAAAAAATCTTCATATATTTTTTTTTTTTTTTTGAAAAAATCAACTTCTCATTCTTTTACATTGTGTGCATTTTTTTATATTAAAAAATCTGTTCTTCTAAGCATTTTAAAATTAAGAGTATTCCCTTCCCCTGTTAAGTTTTTTTTTTGAGATATGAGGCTTTAAAACTACAGTTAAAACCAAATCATTGATTGGAGAAGAGTTATTCCATGAGCGCTGCATATAACAGCACTCTTTAACTACACTTACGCAACAATTATATTGATTGAACGAGAGTGAACAGCACTGGGACTTTTAACTCCACATGTATCCCTCTGCTTTACAGGAGTGTTCTATTAACTGTTAGCAATATCACAGGAGAGGAGAGAGTTTTAAAGGGGTGCTCTACAGCAACTTCAGCGACCTTGGGCTTCGGGTGGGTTCAAATCGCTAAGATGTGTTCTGACTGTGAAGAGGATTGCACTCAAAACACCCTTATAATCTATGGCAGGATTCAAATTCTCCACTCGTTCCATCACAGAGCATGTTTTTCCATTGACAATGCTTTCAACTTGAGCCCAAAAACACCACCCATAAAAACCTGCTAACGCAGACTTTCCCAAAGGAGCAAGCTAGTGTGAAGGCAAAGTTTGTGTTACTTGGTTAAATTCATTCATTCATTCATTCATTCATTCATTCATTATCTGTAACCGCTTATCCAGTTCAGGGTCGCGGTGGGTCCAGAGCCTACCTGGAATCATTGGGCGTAAGGCGGGAATACACCCTGGAGGGGGCGCCAGTCCTTCACAGGGCACTTGGTTAAATTAATAAATAATTTAAAGGCTAAACACCAGCTATATGAAAGTGTCAAACAAATAAATACAGTGGAATCTGAGTTCCTAACTTGTGTTTATTGATAGTCAGAAAACATGTTGTTTCTTACTAATTCAAGGAATAAGGTTTAAAAGACCGTTGCCCCCCCAACGGTGTTCGGAAACTCTAATAGGCGTCTTGCCTGTGACGTAGATGGTGGACAACAACTCTAGAAGTTGCACTAAATTTAATGCAAAATGACGAAAAGGTGTGTTGTTTTTGGCTGCAATCATTCAATGTACAGTGGGACATCTGTGCACAAATGGCCCAAAGATCCCAAAATATCTAGAAAATGGACTAAATTTGTCAATTTTAAACGGGCACTTTGGAAAGGACCGTCTGCTCACTCCGTTATCTGTAGCTCATTTCACTGGCGCTTTTCCAACAATATGGGCATGTAAGGACACCAACGAAAGGTGTTCAAGAGCCTCTGTAACATGGAGGTAAACAGGGTAAGGACACTCACTTCACCTGTTTTAGTTGGTGTTAGTTAACGTTAGCTTGACTCGCTAAACTCGGCGTCTCAGATTATACTCGGCTACGTAGCTGCATGAAGGAGGTTTATAGTGTCGGATGAATTCGAGTTCGACTTCGATCACATTTACAAGAATAACGGTACCTCTACATTTGAGTTTAGCTTATTGCTAGGCTATTGTCATGAATAATTTTGGTTATTTAGCTAGATACTGTCAGTCATAACGGTGTCTTACTGCGGCGTTGTTCAGCTGTTGTCCACCAATGACGTCACGGTTGTGTTTAAGAATTTCCGTAGCGAGCTCGGGTTTTTCCGTCAATTTAATAAAATTGTCAGTTTTAAAGCAAATTAAGCTGCTATTTTCATTTTAATTCATACTTATATATGTCAGTAACTAAAATAATGTGAAATATTCATGGAGGTCCATTACGTTGTGCTTAGCCTTTAATAAAAAACCTGTCGTTGATGTTAGTAATAAATGGAACTGATAATAAATGGAACTGCGGAATAAAAGTAACATCCAAAAGTACCCAAAAGTTGGACTCTTCTATTGAATGTCAGTTTTGCTGTGATTGTCAGATTTTCAGAATAAAAGCACTTTAATTTGTGTGAAATTGTTTAAACCTGTTCATCAATAAATATCACACACAGGGGAGTCATAAAGTGGAGTTCTTCAGCAGCAGCAGCAGTTAGTTTAGGTTTAGGAGGGGTTTAAATCCTTGTAAAGACAAAAGTAATCAATACAAAGCAGGTGGCCTGTGGTAACACAAACATATAAAATGGAAAACAAACTAGTGTGCAGGCCTAGTCCAGGGGCGGGCCTTTGTGTGAGCCAAACAAATCATTATTTTTTGTCACTTATTACAGTATTTAAATTAATCGCATTTGTCTAAATGTTTTATGTAAAAGCAACAATACATTTTTGAAGAATTTTACAAAATGTAATATTCATACAGACAAATAGCACATTTGTCATCTAACTTAATATATACCATAACTCTTAAATGTTTGCCCTTAGATCAAAGACTAATAATCCTGGCTGAACAAGCTGGACAAATACAACCGTCCAATCAACAAGTCTATGAATAAATCCACTGTTTTCCTCATTTCCTCCAACGCCCCTCAAAGACCCCCCTCTTCCACAACCTCATTTAAAAAAAAAAAAAAAAAAAAAAAAAAAAAAAAAGAAACAAACTTGCTTTGCTATCCCATGCAGTTTGTACCCTTTTGTGCCCCTTTCCTGATCCCCTCCTGAGATAAACCCCCATTTAATCCCCAGCAAAATGTTGTGTCCCCAAAAAGCCCAGCCGTTACCCTGAACTAACCCAAGGCTACTCACGCGATGCCCTCAGGCCTGATGCCCTTCAATCTGGACTGAATCATATATATATTTATCGATATGTACCATCAAGACTTTTTAACTATATCCAAACGCCAACAACAACAACAACAACAACAACAACTAGCCGAAACCTATTTCAGGAAATTTAAACAGAGAGACTAAAACAGACTAACTGATTAAACAGACTAAATCAGTACAGTTGACTTTACTCACTGGTAAGTGGCTAGTTTTACACAGAGGTGAACACAAAAGAAAAAACTAAACAGTTGGAGGTAAAGATGGCATAAATTCATTTTGATAACTCTCAGATGCCTCCAAGTACAAAGTGGATCAAGTTAAAATTTGTCCAGTGCATTTTCCTAGCACGTCTACATAATTTCCTTCTGCTAGCTTGCATACTCTTGTTTCTTCTCAAAATATAAATGGAACAGAGCAGGCCTAGCAAGCCGGCAATTTGGAGGATTACACAGAGTTACAACGGTCACCTCAAATCAGAAAGTCTCCACAGCTGTGTTTATCTCCAAAGTGTCTGATGTGCAGAGCTAGCAATTGTGTGCTACAGGTGAAAAGCTAGTGTTTATCCCGATACACTAAGCTTTGTTTCTCCACAGCAGGGTGTGGTGGTAGAAATTCTTTTTTTTTTGTATATAAATGTCTGTAACCATTTATGTACAAACCAATACAACTTTACACAGTTCCATCAGGATAAAAACAATAAAGAAAACTCCATGGCTTCAATGGCCTTCGTCCAAACTTTTATTACACACTCTCACTTAAGAATAACAGCCGGATTACACTGTAGTCCATGATGTTACTCAATAACAAGGCTTAAAGTATAGTAATTAGAATAAATCCAACAATACGTTGTCGCACTGGCGCAGTTTAGCGTCACTTCACAGTCACTCCAGAAGAATGCTAAAGCCACTGATAAAGAATGTAGAGCAACATTTTTCGGTCACAATGAAAACTGACCGGTCACGTCAGGAGCTTGTTTAAAACAGGAACAAAAACACATCAACATACCTCTGACATTCTTTTATGAAATGGGAAACAGACTTTTACAAAGGGCCGTCCACCCTCTGAAGCCTGAGCCTAATCGTGTCATGGCCAGAGTTTGTTCGAGTGCACGACTGTGTGTTGTGTCTTACTTGAATCTTAAGGCTCTGCGGACAAACAGCTACTTAGCTCCCCGTTTCGACCATCTGTTAACCCACCCTCCACATCTTCCCCTCTTTCCTTCTCCAACTTCCCCCTCTTCCTGAACCCTCCAACCTTGAGTACCCTCCACTGTTTGCCTGCTTCCTCTGCAGCCACATTTTATTCCCCGTTCTCTTCTATGGTAGCTGTCCAAGTTAAACAGTGAGGCAGCCTTTTGTTAGTCTGTCCAATTCACAATCAAGTCCTACAGTACTGTACAAAGGTGGCAGAACCAGCCAAGAATGTGGTTTACAATTAATTGTCCTGGAGTAAGTTGGGTTTTGCTTAAAGGAAAACTCTTATTATAATAAATTAAAAGAGCATGAATACAAGTAGGAACCAGTTTGAAAAACAGGATTGGTTTCTCGACAGAGGAGCAGCTGTTGCGAGGATTTGAAAGTGAGGCGATTGACAGGAAACTAGATGATTATCTTTGCAGAAATTTAGTTAATAAATTAACGTTGCCTTCTGGTAAAACATTGTGTTAAAACTAAAGACCGGTGATGTTGATGGAAAGGGCACATGTCCCCCTTTAAAAAACTACTGCTGAAAACTGGCTGTCTGTGTGGAAATCTGACCTTGTACAACAGTTCTCCTGCCAATGTGTTGTCTATGTGTTAGTTACATTTTTATATTTGTGTGTGTGTGTGTGTGTGTGTGTGTGTGTGTGTGTGTGTGTGTGTGTGTTGATTTCTCAATCTTCCTCAGTAAGTGAGGTGGGAATGGGTTTGGGTGATGGTTGTCTTCCTGTGCTGCATGGTTCCATGTTTTGAGTGTCCTTCCTTCAAACTAAATGGGTTTCCTTTCAAACCAAACAAACTACTTTGAAAACTTTATCAAGGAAGTGGAAAATAGACACAATGTTTGAAAAGGAACAATGCAGACTAAATTAAAACTAAACAAACACAGGTATTATACCGAGAGACGTCTCATCTGTTATCAACATAAAAATATACAATGTACTAGCACTACTGTTGTTACTAGAGAAGGAAAAATTAGCAAAATATAATTTGTTTCAACGTCACACATTGGCATCTAGATTCGGAAATGTTTCTCAATAATAAAAACTGGGACATGACTGAAAACATTTGTTTGATGTTAATAGGCTAATATTCTAACATTTTAAGCTAATATAGAATTCTTATAAAAATACAATATTTAAAACTTTAGAATGGCATTAAGGATGATGAAGCAATTTTAAAAACAAAACTATATATATATAAAATAAATAAAATAAAATAAAATAATCCGTACATAATACATTAAGCCTTGGAAACACTAAATATTAACACAAAAGCAAAAGCATAAAAACATGAAACCCCATTAATTATATTGTAATTTGCTGTGTGAAGCAGATTCTTGCTGCAGATATATGGACCAATAAAATTTTCACAAGTGAAATTGTGTGCAGAATATATGTTTGGTGAACTTTGACATGTGAATTTGCATCTTTGAGTATTAGCAGTATTTGTACAGCAGTACTGTAAATCCAAAATGGAGGACATGTTAATAGTAGCCAAAAGCTATATACTATCTAAGTCAAGACATGGTACATATGGATTAAATGGCATATCTCGCAGTGATTGTTTTTACGGTTGGTGAGTCAGATGGTGTTAGTTAACAGCACCAAAATTACAGTTAGCATTAATAATCTTCTGGCCCCACCCATTTCACAGACTAAAATGCAGAATGCAATACGTTACGATGTGACGCTGTACTGCCACACTCCTTAATTCTAGCTGACATTTTAATTATGTAAGCATGTGTTGTTTCAGAAAGTAAATATGAACATAGTGCGAGAACATAACTGCAAGTGAGCTAGGACTTCCCCTGATTGTTATGTATTTGGTATATCATTATTAAATAGCTTGACTGTCTTTAATTCTGTTTCAATCCCCCTCTTGCCTTGCCAGAGGGGATTCTGAGATTAAAACAAAGTTTTCATCTGTCCACCAGCAATAAGAACCTAATAAAGCTTATTGCAATTGCTTTACTTTATGTGAAAGCATGGCTGAAAATGCCAAAAGGTGTTATGTTTGTGTCCCTGGAGAACTGACGTGGTCTTACTACTGTCTCACACTAATATACACACACCCAAGCTACAGTAAACAGGTCGGTTAAGTCTAAAGAAAGTCTACTAGGGATGCACTGACTACATTGGCATTAGATGTTGAAGTAGTAATTTAGTGATGCATTTAATTTCATTCGTTTATTCATATTCTGTAATCACTTCATTCCAATCAGAAAACCATTCTCTCTGGTTTGTTTACGTTCGGAAGCTCTGCGTGTTTTGAAGGTGGAGCAGGAATAGAGCAATATCCCCAGATGTTTTTTTCTGTGTCGTGAGCAGAGAGATAAATCACAGCACATTGAAGGGTGTGTGTTTTTTTTTAAACTTTAATCCTTAACTGACATTGGGGCTTGGTAGAAATATTACACATGTTGCAGGAACAGACTGAGGAGGTAGCAAATGGTGAGGAAACATCCTCAGAATTCCATAACGTCACCTTCAAGGGCAAAACGTAATCCCAGAACTATGTTGAAACAGTTTCTCATGCATCTAGTAACATCCACGTCATGTAATAGATGTTTTGTAGCTTTTGGGGGAATTAAACACTTCTCTTAAACAGCGCATTCCACACCAAATCCACTGAATGACTGTTTACATCTTTTTAGTGTACGGCAAACATTTGAAAAATCATTGCAATATCTTACTAACTTTCAGCACATGGCCTTGGAGGATTCATAAATCCTCAAAGCCAGTATATACAGGTCGCCAATCCTCTTGCCAGTGTGTAAGTGTCTGATGGAAAAACAGCAGCGAGGGTGTGTGTGATTTTCTTTTGTCCAGGAGAATTGTAGGACATGTCCTCTACAAAAGAATCATGTGAGGATGGCTGTATTGTATGAACACGTGCGAGTGTGTGTCGGGAAGGGAGAGAGGGGGTTTGCATTTAGCAAAGCACCGGAAGAGTCCTTTTGCACCCCCCCACCCCCCGTGTTTAAATGCATTTATCACTGGGCAATGGTGCGGCCCAGGGTCTCGGAGGCCAGGGCTCAAACGGAGAGCTGGGTCTATTTTCTGCCTGTTAGCTCTGCGGCCCTTTCACCAAGAGTCAGCAGGACCCAAACCGCTACAAAGAGCAGGACGAGTTGACTTTAGCATGGTTGGTCAGAGCGTATGTGTGGGTTTGTGTGCCTGTGTGTGTGTATGTGTGTGTGCCTGTGTGTGTGTCAGAGAGGACAGAGGGAAGAAACATTAGCAAATGGCCATCAGAGCCTGGATGCAAAGCTTATTTGCTGATGCAATAGTATTGAAGTGGACACTGGGAGCCCATTATTTGCTGAATTCAGGTATGAAAATAATGACATTTCAGCTCTTGCATCTGTAATTGTAAAGCTTTGCCCTTTGTTACGTGTCCATGGATCAACAGTGCAAAAGGTCCACAGCACCTCCACAAAATAAAAACAACATGCCAAAATTACCCTAATTACTTTAGAATGTACAATATGACATATTTATTCAGCACTCATCGCTTCATTTTAAAGTCTGTGAGTTTTTTAAAGCTGTATAAAAGGGTGTGCATTGACATCACTTTCCTAGTGGGACACTCCCTCTCATTCGGTCTTAGTTACAAAACACTCAGCTGCTTTTACTTTAAAAATACACATATTTCAAGGGTTTTTCAGTAAAAAAAAAATAACTATACAGAACCATGACCATTTAAAATACATCAAGAAAGGATTCTTCAGATCCATGAAAATGCACATGTATATAGTTCTATATTAAAAAAATGGTTCCATACAGCACCAAGAAATCAGAAGAATTCTGGAGCTATTTGGGCCCATTTTAAAAAGATTACACACAGAACTATTTACAGTATATTGTCACTGTTCAATTAAATACATGTATCTCTATTTTTAATCAATTTTTAGATTACCATTTCATTCGAAGAATTGACCAATAGAAGTGCTCCAAAAATACTTGGAATATAATTTTGTTTTACACTGACACCGACTGAAATTTACGATTTTTTTTCCTTATCCGGTAAAGTCACTATTTTGGAGATACATGTTTTTCATTGGATAGTGACAGTCTACATACAGGGAATTTTCATTATTGTCTTGCTGATATATCTCGAAAAAAAAAATGACTGTGTAAAATTTCGTAGACTGGATTCCACTATATGCCCTGTATCTAATAGAAGCCCTGTATATAATAGGACTTTTAACAACATTGTTTACAGTGTGTGTTCACGTGTGAGGATTTGGCAGTGTACAGTTAGGAGTGCGTGTGTGTCCTGGGGGCAACTGAGGCCAGAGGTGCCGTGGCCTGGGATCATGCCAGTCCATAGCCTGGGCTCAGCGCCAAAGCCTCCTCCGCCCCAGTCTTCCCTCGCTCCACCCATCCCTCCGTTCCCTCAATCACTTCCAAAACCTCAAACTAATGAGGGCTCTCTGCCTGCTTTAAAACAACGGCCCTGCCCGAACCTTAAATACAACTTCCTCTTTTTAGCTACCCTATAGTGTGCCCTTACTGCCTCTGTGTGTGTGTGTGTGTGTGGTGGGGGGTGGGGGGTTGGACCTCACAAAAAAGCAGTAGAAGAACAAAAGCTAGGAATGTCTTGGTTTGAACTGAAGCCCTATTTTAATTTCAGCGAATTAATCACCTATAAATTGTACCTAGTTTTTTGCTCCATTAAACGAAGCTGGTGCACATTATCCTCAACCTGTGAGGAGAGACGATCCACTGTAGAACTATTTCAAAGTTGGAAATAAAAACAGCCTAGAGCCACTTATATTTCTGCAATCAGGCCCTGTAACGGGGGTCAGTTATCGGGCAATATCCTACCAATCACCATGCCCCACTAAACACACTACTTTTCATGCACTCTTCTGAAGTTGCAGGTGGTAATGTGAAACAGTGCATGATGCTGTTTGCTGGGCACTGATATACACGGCTGCATTGTTTAATATAAAAGAGGTTACTTGCTTCTTTCTGCTCCCTCTGTTGAGAAACATAAATCATTTCTCAAATGATTAGACTATTAGTGAGTTCTGTAAATGTGGCTCTCCTGAGTGTGTGCTGTTTCTAGTCTACATTTCCTGCTCTGTGCTAATGATATTTTTCAACATATTGGGTGATATGGAGACATTTTACAGTGATTGGCCTGTCTTACATAGCATCAACATATAATTACTGTCTTTCACACCGTCTGAAACTTTCATGAAGAGTGAACCAACAGAAATTCTTTAATAAGCATTTGTTTTTTAATAATAGTTAAAAATGACTTGTAATATAATCTTTTTTTTTTACATTGTTTTCCTTTTAAATTTAAGGTTTTTCATTCTTCTGTAAAGCTATGTTGGAGATAAATGTTTCTTTTGGACAGCAACGATCTATAACTGAATCACATTCACCAAGTTGAACATTACTTAAAGAAAGCACTGCATTCTCCACAGAAATAATCACATACTGAAGTCCAAGTGACAAAGAAAATAAACACTCGCATTTGATTTCATATCACTTCTAAGCTCAGTATCCCAGTGTGCAGATTCAAACGCCCAATAATCATCAGAAAAATAATAATAATAATAATAAATTACATTTATATAGCGCTTTTCAAATACTCAAAGACGCCTACGATAGTCATATATTAACGAACCGTACAGGACAAGCATAAACAGATTAAGTTAGAGGAGTATTATAAACAAGGTCTGAGGTTTGATTTGAATATAGAGAGAGAGTTGGAGAATGTTGAACCAGAGGGAGAAGAGAGTTCCAGAGACACGGAGCAGATCTAGAGAAGGCACCATCACCGTAGCTGTGGAGGCTGGAGGGAGGGACAGTGAGTAGTTTGTAGGGATGGAGAAGGGCAGACATGTCTGAGTGAGCAAGGTTATTTAGAGAACAGAAGGTGAATCAAACACGTACTTACTTAATTACACTTACAAGTGGTAAACTAGGTCTGTCATTATAGTCTTTATCTTTTTCCCCTCAATGTACTGTCCCAGAAATAATTGCAATAAACAATATTATTGTCGTATTAAGACCAGTTTATCCCACTGATATAAACACCATAATAAAGCAATTGCACACCTTCAAAAAGGTCTACTTGGTTATTAAGAATATTCAAACACTGGAATAGATTTTTACATAGAGCCAACTAAATAAATAAATTAATTAAAAAATTAGATAAAACCACTGTTTTCAAACAGCTCTCTTTATAACGACCCCAGAATACAGAGACAATGTTGTTCTTATGCAAACAAACAAGCCAGTAAACAAAATGGCTGACACTCTTTCCATGTATTTCACAGTAAATCAATAATGTTTGTGTTGTAAAAACCCTAAATAAAAGTACGGACTAAATAAAAAGCAACAAAGCCTAAAAACAACACCCAAACAACAACAACGTTGGGACATCCCCAGTAGAATCAGAAGTGAAGGAGTGGGTGTTCTGAACAGGACGTGTGAGAGACTCTGGCAGGCAAGCATCTGGCGGAGGTGCGGCGTGGTGGTGCCAAGCCACGCTTGTGGTCCGGAGGCCCAGCTGTAGGCAGTAAAGTGGGTTAGGGCAGGCAGGCGTGCGAGCCTCCTGCTCCAGCCTTCAACCCCGAGCGGCGCAGAAAAGGGCGCCCGCTAAGCAAATAAGCAATACCGATAAATCTGAGCTGGCTTTGGGCATCCATCATCTCTAAAGTGGGTCATGCTTTTGATAGGCTAGGAACGAACTCTTGCTTTCTTCGCATCTGCCTCTCCCTCTCTCTTTTGCCCTCCCTCTCTCGCTCTCCAGCCGGTCTCCTCACCGTCTCTGTGACGCCTGTGCTTTCCTCTTCTCTCGGTCGTCACTTTGGCGGATTGTGAAACGGTCCCCAAACACTGTTCCCTACAGTGAAAAATCAGGGCCGCGGATCTGTTATGTCGCAAGAAAATCTCATATCTCTGAAACGGTAACGTTAAAGGAGACGGGGAAAACATTTATTTTGGGGTAACTCTGGCTTTTATTCTCGTAGTCCACAAATAGGAAAGAAAACTATGAAATTAAGAGTTTCTCTTATAATAACCATGATATAAAACAGTAGACAGAGAACTGAAATCTCAGTTTAATCAGGAATTCTGTACTTTTACATTTACAGCTTGAGCACCGCTGTTATTAATCACAATCTCTTGCATATTATATGATGCATTATGGTTATTCCATTCCATGGAATAGTGCAGGAATTGTTTTATACTGTACATACACTGTGTATTATACAATGTAAAGTCAGTATTTGCAGTTTACCACTCACTGGGCATTCTGGAGCAGCTGCAAATGAGCTTAAGGTCAACATACTCAATGCTAAGCGTGTGCTAGAGAGGTATAAAATCTTCAGCACTGGGCTGTAATACAGCAGTGCAACTACACATTGGATTAGAAACACCTCCCTTGTATCTCATTGTCATTTTTAGTGGGGCTGACTACATGGACGACGATTGTAGATACAAGGCAAGGCGTTCCCAATCCACTGAGCTTTTGGATGCACAATTTATCATCCAACATCAATACCTGACTTCACTAATGTTCTCATGGATGAATCCAACCAACTCCACACAACAATCTATCAACAAGGTAGACTTCCCAGAAATGTGGACAATATTACTGCAGCAAAAATGGTCAAACTACCCCTCAGTGTTCATTGGATTGTGGGATAAGTTCACAAAAATGTCTATGCATCTGGCCACCAATACAAAACAACAACTACACAGGGCACAGTCCCACAGCCCTGGTCTCTCCGACCATTCTTCAGCAGCCATGACTGCATTCTCACCTCATCCTCACCTTATTACTCTTTTCCTTTATTGCCTCCCTCTTCTCTGGACCTCTTTGCTCTCTTCTGTCCTGTTCTTCAACCCTGAGTGTGTGTGTGTGTGTGTGTATGTGGTGGGGGGGAGGCTTAGACTGTGTGGGGACTGGACTTTGTGCATGTCCCTGGTGTACGAGCATGCGTCTGGTACTTTGTAGTTAGTGTGCAAGGCTGACCACAGCGCGGCCCCCAAGGTCAGTAGTATATTCCTCTTAACACAAACAGACACACACCCACACAGTTGGGGTGATATTGACAGAATACTACTCCTGCCCTTATAGAGGTACATTTAGTAGTGATAGTGATGAAGATTCTTCTGCTGCGTGAGGTTTTAACAGCATCGTGGATACCACCACTACTTTTCACGTGACAGATCAGGGTTTGAGTCCTAGTTTGGGCAGGAAAACCTCACTACTAACGCTACACTGGCCTTTCTAAAAAAGTACAGTAACGTGATTTTGCCTCCACCTTTAACCCATCCATGACCACGCTCGCACACACACGGTGTGGGCCTCTCAGCACTGGGATCCTGTGTTCCAGTCCCATCTGGGAGGAGTTTCCTTGTTTTCCCTGTGTCTGCGTAGGTTTCCTCCGGGGGTTAGGTGAAAAAACTGTCCCCGTGTGAGTGAGTATGTGAACAAACGTGTGTATGAGTGTGTGCGCGATATGGATTGGTGCAGTCCTCCAGGTGGACGGTCATTCCTGGTTAAGAGTACGCTGTGCTCATTTGGCTGCCACTTCTCATCGGTGTGTTGGATTGATTTATGAACGGAAAGGCGTAATGTGCAGTACTGATTGTAAAGCATTCTTGGAAAGGCTCTATATACGTTCAACGGTTAATCAATCAATCAATAACACACCAGTGCAGTGTGGGAACAGTGAACACACACCCACCTGCTGGGCAGTCATCCCGTATTTAAAGATGTTTCTCTACATTTGGGCCATTTTTATTTATTTATTTTTAAACTAACGTAATTTAGATTGAATAAATTCCTCTATCCATTCTCAAAATAACTACAGGAGCCCTCCTGCGGTCAGTAAACTCCCAGTGTACAGTAAACAACAACAATGTGACTAGTGAAAAGTGTGATATCAGTCTTGGAAAGACAAAGACCGTGACAACCATTAGCAAATGATGTATTTAGTAAATGTAACACACACATACTAACCCTGCAGTCACTAGAGCACAGTGAAGCTTTGTCCACACTACGAGTGGGGAATGGAAACCAATTACTTTCTCTCTTCCAATCCCTCTCATTTGCTCCCTCACTCCCTCTCATCGTTTCTCTTTCCGTGGCGTTTGTAGCGTTTTAATAAAGTCTTGCTCGCCCTCTCTTTGCTCTGCTCCTCGTTCCATCATTCTCCTGCCTCAACTACGACAGAACTCCCTTCCTTTCCCTGTCAGACATGTCCTTCTCACTCCCTCTGTTTCCCTCTCTCTTATTCTTCCCTCACTTTCTTACTCGTCTGCTTCCCAGTGCTGGCCTTTCTCTCACTTGCTCTTCCTCTCTCTCTCGCGGCGTTTATTTAAGCTCTTTCATGGTCACTGCATTGTAATCTCATGGGACAAAACTGCCTTTTCTCTTTTACACTGTCTCTCACTCTCTTCTCTCTCTCTCTCTCTCTCCCCCCCCACCCCCCCATCATTTCTCAGTGTCTCTCAGCCCCTTTCCCTCCTCTCCATCTTTGTCCGTCAAAACTCGTCCAATTCAAATCTCGATTAGTTTTTTTTTTTTTACCCTCTCTCTCTCTCTCTCAGCAGGGCAAAGAGGGCACGGAGAAGCGCAGTGTTTTTGGCAGCGGTGTCCAGCCACAGCGCCTCAGAACAAGCTCCGGTCACAAAGGGCCCGCCAGTACAAAGGCTAGGAGGCCACTCGACACAAAAAGCAGCAGCTTCAGTCTGCATTAGGCACACACGCCACAAAAGGCTCAAAAACGACCCGGACAAAGCCCCGGCGCTAAACCATGCGTTAGGCTTCCTTATGAGAAAAGGCAGGGGAGAAAGAAAACAATTACAACAAACAGCAGCACCCAGACCATATTAGGCCATTCTTAGCACAAAGGCTAAGCCCAAGAATTACCAATACAAAGAGGCAGCATCTCTGCTGTGCATTAGGTGCTGTGCTGCAGAAGCACTGAAGAGCTCCAGTTTGTGACAAAGACAAATGCCCCACTAAGTCCTTCAGGACGAGGAGATTTTCACTATTTTTTTAAGTTTGTGTCAGTTTGACACTGGCTTATCTACAGGAAAGTGAAAAATAAAATAAAAAACACCACAAATGCTTCCAGATTACCAGGTTTCATATCATGACAAAAGAAAGACTGATGCATACTAGGTAGTATTTTTACCAGCAGGTTAGAGTCACAGTCACACAGCTCCAGGGACCTGGAGGTTGTGGGATCCATTCCCGCTCCGGGTGACTGTCTGTGAGGATTGTGGTGTGTTCTCCCTGTGTCCGTGTGGGTTTCCTCCGGGTGACTGTCTGTGAGGAGTGTGGTGTGTTCTCTCTGTGTCTGCGTGGGTTTCCTCCGGGTGACTGTCTGTGAGGAGTGTGGTGTGTTCTCTCTGTGTCTGCGTGGGTTTCCTCCGGGTGACTGTCTGTGAGGAGTGTGGTGTGTTCTCCCTGTGTCTGTGTGGGTTTCCTCCGGGTGACTGTCTGTGAGGAGTGTACTGTGTTCTCCCTGTGTCTGTGTGGGTTTTCTCCGGGTGACTGTCTGTGAGGAGTGTACTGTGTTCTCTCTGTGTCTGTGTGGGTTTCCTCCGGGTGATTGTCTGTGAAGAGTGTGGTGTGTTCTGGACCCACCGCAACCCTGAACTGGATAAAGGTTACAGATAATGAATGAATGAATGTTGGGGGCCCAGGAGCAAAAATACCAAATCTTACCTAGAGTTCCCCTAATGTGACCTGGCAAATGACTTACATAAACGTGACGAGAAACACCTTCATTTATCAAACACCCATATAAACACTCTGCTGGAACTGTTGATGGGTCAGGACGCTCAGGATGATACTCTCACAACAAACTTACATCACAATAAGGAGCTTTTTAATATAATTTACAGCCCATATATAAAATAAATAAATAATAAATAAATACATGTTTTCTTTATTGCAGCCACTAAAGCCTATAGAGCCATGTTCACAAAACACTGACTGCTTTTCTATGACACTTATAGTTCATGAAAAGGCTAATATTTGGAAAATAATTAACATACAATGTGCAGTTCTGTTCCCTGCCAGTCTTTGTTTTGGGCTTTTGTTCACTAATTCTATTGTTCTCTGATGCATCTGACTTAAAATGATCATTTGAAACAGACATTTGAAACAAACAGGACAATAACCCAAGCCTGTGTTAGCGGTTTGGATTCAGAAGCACACACTCAAAGTACAAAACACATTCAAAAAGATCTGTGTAATGTAGGCGGAACAAGTGTGAGAAGTAGTAGAAGTGTGTGTGTGTTGGACGGAGGAGGGGAGCAGGGGTGCTGGGGAGACACAGGTTGTTTAGCTGCAGCGTCTCACATGCCCCATGCAGAGAGGGTATTATCTACTTCATTTGGGATTACAACCCCCTCCCAGTCACTGCCATAGAAATTAACCATCTACATGCCCTCTGTTCACATATAATCTCCTCTGATTGGGGCCATGCTGACCGCCGCTACACCTGCCACTCGGGTCCAACAACACAGAATCCAGTATAGAAAAGGTTTCACAGACAAATTGCTTTTCAAAACCTGGCTAAAATGTAAGAAAAAAAAATAGCCCCTGAAAAACATACATCAAATTTAGCAAAATTATTTCAGCTATGATAATAATAATAATAAACGGATAGCAGTTACAACCTGCAATAACAATAACAATAATAATCGGTTTTTACTTGTGCTTTCAAAATCAGAGCGAATATTAAAAGAGTATAAATCATAAAGTCACCTGCTGGTTGTTCTCCATACAATTCTCAGCATCAGCATTGGGCCAATACCAGTAAAAAATACTGAACTGGATATAGGAGGAACAAATAAGAGTTGAAGACAGACAGTCATCAACAGAAAAATAAAGAGCTGATTATTAAAATGTCATGTAAGTGTCCCCTTTGTGTTCTGTGAACTCTAGCCCAATGCAAGTGTAAATTTCAAATTAAAAGACATCTTCAGAAGGTGGTGGGGGGGGGGGTCATAGTCTTTATACTGGACACTCTCTTCGGACGACCTGCTGTTGTAAGGTGTGAGTATACTGTGCCATCTGTAATGTGAACCCACATTGACACTTCACTGTAACAGCTATGACTGTCACGCTTGGTTCAGGTGAGAAAACAGAGGTAAATTAAACATACGGCAGTCAATTTATCACGTATCGATCGGATGCTGGACGAAGCCAGGCCTATTCAAATGCTTGACAGTAGATGTATATTATTATTTAAACATTGAATCTCTTGTGTGTTTGTCTGCTTGCCCACCAGCACATTCTTTCCAGCACTGTCCAGCCAAATGTAGCCCCGTTTGGAGGAAAAGCCCCCAAACTGACAACACCACATACGGCTGAAAGAAATGAATCACGCTGCACGCAAGTCTGAAAAAGCACCAGAGAGATATAGATAGCTCACAAGGACATGAATAAAGTATCAGAATGCGCCTTGGACTGTAATGAACCCGTGCATTAGCTGAAGAGTAATATGCTTGTCGGAATGGAACTAGTTTCAAACAGCGGGATTGGAGCCGACATAGCTGCACTTTAGGCCCAGTCTGGGACATTATGTTTCAAGGCTAGAATAGAAGGCGATATGGCAAAAATACATAATGTTACATGATCCAAGACATAAGCAAATTAGCACTACCACTTTTATATTAAAAAAAGCAATGTATTTAAATGTGGCATTGCTAATAATTTAAAAACTATAAGCATTAATTTTGGATTTAAAGATGACATTTTTAAATTGTAATTGTTCCATGCATTAGCATTAATTTGGGAATCTGCAGCTCCTACCAACCCACAAACTGTGAAATAAACTGCATCTTACACACAGTACAAAGATTCTGGACTCTCTCCCACCACGGCATTGGACCCGTGTTTATGTGAAAGTGCAAATACAAGGTTAAACGGTGCAAAACAAACACAATTAAAGCAGAGAAATACCAGTACTGATTAAATATGGAGAAAACCCAAATGGAGAAGAAAAAGAACCAAGCAAAAATGGCTAATGGTTGGTTTCCGCTCCTTGCTCCTCACTCCTGGACTCTGGTGCTGAACTGAGCTGTGGCTCATTCTTATTTCAAGACTGTGGAAAACAGTGGAAAAATGCTGCTGTGATTTTGGATCCTTGTGGTAATTTGACAAAGCATATCCCAGACCTTAATATAGGGTATAATATGTTCACTTACAAAACAGACAAGGGTTAATATATACACTTACAATAAAAAAAATATTAGCACAATGGCTAGAATTCAATCAGCTACTTGTTAATATGCAGGCAATTATTAATTAATTCATTCATTATCTGTAACCGCTTATCCAGTTCAGGGTCGCGGTGGTCGCAGACACAGGGAGAACACACCACACTCATCACAGACAGTCACCCGGAGGAACCCCACACAGACACAGGGAGAACACACCACACTCCTCACAGACAGTCACCCGAAGGAAACCCACGCGGACACGGGTAGAACACACCACACTCCTCACAGACAGTCACCCGAAGGAAACCCACGCGGACACGGGTAGAACACACCACACTCCTCACAGACAGTCACCTGGAGCGGGAATTGAATCCACAACCTCCAGGTCCCTGAAGCTGTGTGACTGCAATTATTATGCAGCTTATACACTGCAGCCCATGACCTACTCTGAAAAACAACTTATCACTATAATATACTGCCCAGTGTTACTTCAAAATTTATTTTTTATTCTTTGGCATTTACATTATTGATATTGCTAAGGGCTGCAATATGCAAATTAGCTCTAACAGAATTTTATTTATTTATTTATTTACACTGTGTGCTATGAGCATTTTGACCAACCTCAAGTTCAGTTTCTGTGGGTGTTTAGCACCAAACACTAATGATGGCCAATCTTTAAATGTGTCAAGAAGTCAAGACTTTTTCATCAAAGGTCAAGGTGAATCAGAAATCATAAAATGTTTCCTTCCGTACTGATCCCTGAATGTTTGCTCGGGGATAGGCATGGGTGGTACTGGTTAATATATTTTCCTGCTTAATACCAGAAGATGTTGCAGAGGCAGAGCCAAATTAATACAATGGTGTAAATCCAAATTTTAATTTAGAATGTTTCAAATTAATGATAAAAATCACTACAAGATGAAGCTGTTTCTACACAGAATGGTATTGGGTACATATTGTACAGTGCTATGAAGCAAGGCTGCCATGACTATGGCATTTTAGGTGGTGTTTAATATCCATACAAATAATTGTGATTAATAATAAAACACAAGGATACTGATGTACAAGCCAGTGTCCAAACTGGATGATTAACCACCATGTTTCAAAGTTCAAATAAACAAACATTACTCAAAACTGCCCCCCAAGGCATTATTAATGCACCTGTCAAAACCATTTCGTGTTTTCGTAAAACTTAATAACAGATATGTTTGTATACACAATTACATCAGTTCAATATTCTTGTGGAAGATTACTATTATAGACCTATTAGTAAGTCATTCTGAGACTTCCAAAAGGTTGAATGACCCCCATGGCGGCACGGTGGCGCTGCAGGTAGTGTCGCAGTCACACAAGCTCCAGGAGCCTGGAGGTTGTGGGCTCGATTCCCGCTCTGAGTGACTGTCTGTGAGGAGTGTGGTGTTCTCCCTGTGTCTGCGTGGGTTTCCTCTGAGTGACTGTCTGTGAGGAGTGTGGTGTTCTCCCTGTGTCTGCGTGGGTTTCCTCTGGGTGACTGTCTGTGAGGAGTGTGGTGTTCTCCCTGTGTCTGCGTGGGTTTCCTCTGGGTGACTGTCTGTGAGGAGTGTGGTGTTCTCCCTGTGTCTGCGTGGGTTTCCTCTGGGTGACTGTCTGTGAGGAGTGTGGTGTTCTCCCTGTGTCTGTGTGGGTTTCCTCCGGGTGCCCCGGTTTCCTCCCACAGTCCAAAAACACACGTTGGTAGGTGGATTGGCGACTCAAAAGTGTCCGTAGGTGTGAGTGAATGTGTGAGTGTGTGTGTGTTGCCCTGTGAAGGACTGGCACCCCCTCCAGGGTGTATTCCCGCCTTGGACCCAATGATTCCAGGTTGGCTCTGGACCCACCGTGACCCTGAACTGGATAAGCGCTTATAGATAATGAATGAATGACCCCCTTTTCACACTAGAAGATGATAAATGTTGTGAAAGGTGACCAGAGGCAAGTGTTACAGCGACAGAGCAACAAGCGACAAAATTAACATTAGCTAAGATTTCCTAACTTTTGGCCAAGGAGTAATGATGTAGTGAGGAGACCAAACTAAACGACTGATTCCTACAATTCCTTGGACCAATCACAGGGGTGAACTCCCCGAAGCACATACACAGCATCAAAAGCAGCCGTGAACATGCTCACAAGAGACAAACATGGGACACCATAAACAACTTGTCGCCTAGTATAAATGTAGGGTAAGGCCTTCTTTCTGTTCTTTCCAAACAGTCTTTCCATTGCTAGAGTGTTACATTTATCTCATTTATATATTTATTTCAGAAAATTTCAAATTTTTATTTTTGAAACTGTAAATATATGCAATATTCCAATTAAATCTCCAACCCTTCCCAGTATCATTCATCTCTAGTGTTTTTTTTTTCTTCTCTCTACTCCCTGGCGCTGGGGTAAAGCAGGCCTTCCTATATTGTTTCAGACAGGTGCCAGTGTGTGTGTGCGTGTGTGTGTGTGCTAGAGCCACATTGATGTTGTTAACGAGAGAACAAGACAGGAAATGAATGCAGGATCCTCTGCCTCTCGTTGCAGATTCAATGCAAATTTCATCCGTGCTGATTTTCCGCCACACATTTAATTTCGGAACTGAAAAATGAAATATTTGTTCGCTCCAATTTCCCTCCATAATAATGCTGGCGAAGCGGCCCTCCACAAGAGTTATTATTCTGGGGCCTCAGCAGGAGATGTGTTCTATTCTACAGAGTAGACACTTCAACAGCCCAATCTGCCTGACAAATAGTGCCTACATGGACCTGCTCTGCTTTGACTACACACACACACACACATACATACACACATACACACACACACACACACATACACTGGATAAATCCACTTTAACAACCTGAAAATCACGAGTCGCCAGTTCGGGATACTGAAATAGCTATCAAAATAACACACCTAAACTTGCACACACATGCAGCCTAACTGCTGCGTGCACACACACACACCTTCTCCTGAAACCATGCAGGCACACACATGCTCTTGATCCTTATTAAAACAGATCCAAGTGTGAGGTTCTTTTAAAACATGCCATACCCAACATACCATGCATTCCACTCCAGACCCTTTAACAGGTAAAGCATCTATTGAACCCACAGAATAACAAACACTGACTCACACTTACTCACTTCTCTCTCTCTCACACACACACACACACACACTACTCAGTGGCACTCGGCTACACGCCCCAGCACATAATGTAACCCATTAAGGCTATTTACACATACAAACATATTATTATATCATTTTTACAAACATAAACACCCACAGCATGCGTCCACACGGCAAGACATTAACACCTCTTTACAATGAGAAAAAGCCGTACTGCAAAACGTGCGCACTCTCACACACAGTTTGGTTTTCAATACCTTGTTAGGATATGGGGTCACAAACATTATATAATTTTATATATATATATATATAAAATACACACACACACTCATGCAAGACTGTGTAAATGCATGTGTTTCTCTCACTCTAAAACAATGTCAGGACATTCTGTCCAGAATCCAACATACACACTCGTCCCAAAACGTCTTTCCTTCAGGCTTTTCTTGTCACTCTGGCGCCCCGACACTGATAGTAATACCTGCTGACATCTTTTCCCTTCTCTCCCTCGCTCTCTTCCCAGAGGAGCTCCCCTGCAGTTTAGGGAGAGAAAAGCTGTACACTCATTCTCTGCCACCTTTCCCAATGCCCTGTCCTTCCCTTCCTGTTCTCCCTCTTTCAGGGACAGACAGACAGAGAGAGAGAGACACTATGAAAGAAAGACAAAATAAAAACCAAGAGGAAAAAGAAATAAGAAGGACAACTGTGAAAAATGGGTGGAAAAAATGGGGAGCAGAGAGAATGATAAAAGAGTATAAGGTAGAATAAGAAAAAAGAGAATGACAGGAATAGAGACACAAAGAAAGCTAGAGGATGTAAGACAAAAACGAAACAAAGGTAGGAGTGGGAGAGAGAGAGAGAGAGAGGGATTCAGGATGCTGTGCTGGAACAGTGGGGTTAATGGGGGGAGAAAAGTGAATGATGAATTACAAATTGAAACATGAACTGGCCATGTAAGCATGAAGCTATGAAATTAATGTTCGCAGCTCCACAATGTTCTGAGCTCTTGTTCAACTCAGAGGAAAATAACAGACACTGTTAACCCCATCAGACCAGCAGGCCCGTGGACAGGACCAAATCCAGCGCCATTTGTAGAGCTTCTGCTTTCCAATGATCTGAGTGGACTTTCCAAGAAAATAAAAACCGTGCGAAATTGAGCAGAGTACGACAGTTTAATCAGAGTCTCGACATTTTTAAAAGTATGTGCGCTTAGTCCTGCTGCAGGGTAGCGCTGGAAGATTAATCGTTCTCGAATTGTGATTTAGATTTTTTTGGCCTACATTAGAAGAGACTATGTCTTTGAAAATGAAGGAATTTATCTCACTACAGAAACGAGCTTGGGACAGGAGGATCACTGGTTTCATCTCTTTGACTGGTAAGAGAAATGAGAGAGGGGTGAGTGGGGGGAGTAAAAAACAGAGCTCTCTCCTTCCTCAAAATCATCAAACAACTGCAATTAATTGCTCAGAAAATCAGAACGTAATATTTTCCACAAATCATTCAGCCCTACGATTCATTCATCATTTTTAACTTCCATCTTCATCCAGTAGTTTTCCTTTAATAAAACGTGCAGCCATTTTCAAATTCCCAGTTCCACTGTTGTATCCATTGCCTAAAATCATGTTATAGTGTATGTGTTAATTAATTCATGTTGCTTAATCTGGGGATAAACCTCTCGCACTGGATGCTGCAGTCAAGAAAGAAACGAGTTAAAGGCACAAACCAAAGTAAACAGAGAAATGAGTTATGTGACATGAAATAGCTGGAGAAATTAGCACATCCAATCAGATAAGGGAACTCAGTTATATTAGAGATAAGGAACTGCACTTTGAATTAGTCCTGCTCTCCCATGCAAAACAAACACACACTTACACCACAGAAATAACAGGTTAAAGATCTATTTGAAACTGCTCCTCGTTTATTCCACTGAACAGCAATAAATATTTGTAGTGCTTTGCCATACATCATCACACAACGACATTGATTTTAAAGGATATGTGACACCCAATAATTACAGGAGCTAATTAAAGTAACACTGTGTAACATTTTTACCTTAAAATCGCAGCTTCAAAATCATCGTTATGCTCCACTGACCTATATTATGGACAGCCGAGCTTCTGTCATTGCTAATCTGAGTTCAGCACTGCAGAAACTCCACTATGTAACTTCTAGAGGAGAGTAGGAAATCTAATATTTTTTGACATCCTCATTTTTTTGCCTCCCTGCCGCCTACTGTTTATCAACCGACTGAAAAACGTCCATACAGCACTATGTGGCAGCGCACGCTAACTCATTTTCTTGAGAAAATGATTTCATTTTCCCAGAGTTTCAGGAACCGAATCACAACTCGACTGCCTCGTCATTTTGCTGTTGAGCTTTTTTTTTTTATTTATTCTTTTTTTTTTTCAGGTAACCTAGATTGAACCCATCATGTAAATGTAACCATCAGGTATTGGGAAGAAAGTGATGTCTGCTACGTGTTGAGCTGGGCACATTAAGGCCTGCGGGGGTTCCATTAGCTCTTTTATGGCCTACTTTTGGACCACTCCCATTTCTCCAGGGCATATGACTAGGAATTATTCGCAGGAATCAAACAGTGATTGGATAGGCCAGAACTTGTTTAACATGTAACTAGCCGAACAAGCTGACATGTTAAAAGCTTGTGTATGTGGTGTATGATTAACTGAGCAGTAATTGGCTGTAATCTTAGCTTGACCCTTAGTTTAAAGCTTTATAAAGATAGAAAATACAAAAAGATAAACCAATATTTTCTAGATTTTTATTGAATTTTCCAAGAGAATTGAAAATTTACTTTCAGTTAACAGTGCTTTAGAGAGCCTAAGTGTGAACAACTGTAATTAAAGTATAAACAAATGATCCCATAAAAGAGGCTGTAGTACAGGCATCAACAAATGGGAGACCTCAGTCCAGACCTGGACAGAGTAATGGTTCTAACCAAATTTGTGAGTAGAATAAATAATTATGTCCATGAAAGATAATATCACTCTGACAGTCAACAGGCGCACCTAATTATTGGTGCAGTCTCTTGAATCTAGGGGTGGAGCAAAATATCTATGGCATTCTATCATATCTCTTCCATTTACTATACTTTAATCGATACACTGGTGCCAAACATCAATATATTTCCTGAAGCTCTAAACAGACTCCCACTTCAATTTGACTTAAACGAGTCACAACTACATGGCTCCATGTGGTGGAGCTGATCAAATAAAAAGGGTAAACCTGCGGTGAGGATAAAGGGTCTGTCCCAATACCTAGTAAGCTGTCTACATAGAGAGCATGTGGTGCTTGTGCTTCACTGGTTCTTGTTTGTGACGGGGTCCCGTTTGGAATCAAAGCTCAAGAGTCATTGTTTGGTGTTGTAAAAATCCACTGATATTTCGTGAATTATGTGCTCTGTGTGGAGTTGACTCATCGGTTGCAAATTCAAATCAATAATTTAAAGTATTTTTTTTACAAGCACGGGCTGCACATGCTCTGACCTCGTGTACACAGCTGCAGGGAACCTCAGAGACGACACACAGCTCGCCTTAAACATGGGATTATACTTCAGAAGGCGTGTTTGTGACTGATAACTGAGGAATAACGTGTTAAACGAGTCACGGAAAGTACTTTGGAAGATTGAAGGATCTCTTATTATTGAGTGTTTTGGCTTGATTAATCACAGATCACTGGACGTAGCAGAAACGCACAAACATCCGAAGCGTCGATAAGAAACTGAATGAATTACACTAAATAAATTGTGGGAGTAGGGGGAGTGGTGGACGACGTTGTTAAGATGGCCACCCTTTGTTTTCGAGGTGGCTGCTATAACTGTAAAGCCCTGAGGGAAACCCTTTCACTAGAGAGAACTAGAGGGACGTGAGAGTGAAGACCACATTTAACACTGAGATAAGGAAAGTTGCCGAAAACCAAACTTTTGTACATGAACAGACAGAGCTGTTTAGAAGGGAAAATCTTATAAATCAGTGCATCCTTGAAAACATGTTCCAACAATGTGACCTTAATCATAAACGGCAATATGAAGCACTATGATACAACACTAATTTTAGCAACTGGACTTTAGCAATTAAATTTTAAATGAATACCCCTGCTCTAGATTGACCCCTTAATTGGTGCTAAATTTTTTACTGCTTTGGTTCTTTAAATTTTAAACGGTTCATCTATTGACTATGGTTTTTAAGCATCACGCAATGAGCCCTATATTTTTAAGCGTACACTTATAATTTCACTTGGGCTATGCAATATCTATTTAACTAGCCTTTATGTCCTTATTGCTTCAGTGATTTTCACTGCATCGCGTCAATAAAACAGCAATAAATCGTGGCACCGCACCAGAGCAAACATCTCAGAGGTGTAGATGAACACACTACAGTGTGACAAAGATACTACACGATTAAAGTAAAACAAAGAGCCCACTGTATAGATACACTGTATTTCTCCATATTTGAATTAGACTGTCCGTGGAAGCACAAAAGGAAATACAAAGTAATAATATACATGTCTCTTGTTCAATTCTGCAGCTCACCACCCAAAACACACACTCATTGTACTGCGGTGGAACAATGATGGCAAACACCATGCAGTCTTATGCAAACACACCTGAGGTGTACGAATGTGTGCACACTTCTCTCCCAACACCGCTAAAGCACAGTGCAAACAGGACGGCAGAAACAGGAGGAATGTGGGTCTGAGATTTCGGTCAGAGACGGATGGGTGCCAAAGTGCAGGGAGGAAAGGCAAATCCCTTCAGGGCGCACAGACGTTAATACACCCGTGTTAATGAAACACTCAGGAGGTTCTCACGCTCTACACCGGAGTTTGTGAGGTTTTTATTTTTGAAATTCTATCTTTTTCATGAACTTCTGTTATACCTTGTGTGTATTATCTTCTTCAGTCACTGTGGCTGATTTCACATCGGAATGGCGAAGGGCACAAGCACTCATCAGTTTTCTATTTGTTTTGTGATTGTTCAGAAATGTGGCAGGGATTCAACTGCACCGTTCCTTTCATGTGTTTCTCAGTTCACTGCACTATCATAGTTCATGATCTATAAATATATTCCTGATGTCAACAGTCTCAGGTTTTGCCATATGCTGTGGTGCGGTGCAGTCCCAAAAAATGTACGGCTCAAAGCAAAATCATTATATATATATATATATATATATTTTTTTTTTTAACAAATATATAAATAAATAATAAATTAATTTTAATTAAAGCCTAAATCTCTAAATATAAGACCTTTGCCTTATATTTAATAGAGAAACGTTGATCATAGGCAGCAGCCAAACGCTGCTGTATACATATCCACCACAAATAAATGACAGTCCAGCACTCTACATTCAGTTATCAGATTTTATGACAGATATTCTTGGCCCTCTTCAAAATCACAATCATAATGATTATTTTGCCAAAATGTTCAGCCCAGTAAACAGTTTAGATGTGAACACACCCTTAGTGTTTGACTGAACCAAACAAAAGAGATAATGTCTAACAATTAAATGTCTATTTTCTTTTAAAGATAAGATTATGCCATTTAGTGGCTGAATAGACCACTAACAGATCTTTGGGAGATCACGCAATGTGAAATCCTCCATTTCTGTAGCCACTAGAACAACCCAGGCATTGAGATAAATACAAATAACGGTATAATAATAATAAATAATAATGGTTGCACACTGTAGAGAAACCTGCTTTTTTTTTTACCACAGTGAATTAAAATCTGTGCATTTACCCTTTAAAAACATGGCCGAAACTAAGCTAGGGCTGAGGTAAATGCATGATGATATGCGCTTTCACGAACTGGTATCTCACAAGTAACAGAAGCTTATAACCGTCAATCTGCATCTAATGTGCAGAAGGGAAAAAGCAAACTTTAGACATCAAAATCCGTCTTGGCTCTTTGCCCATATTTGGGGTAAATGGATGGGAGGGTAGTGTAAATCTGATGTTTCTCAGAACCCTTGTTTTAAGGGGCTGTGTATATTCCCTTAAGAAAGCAGCTTGTTTAAAAGGCAGGACCCTGCATGTGTAACGCTGAAAAAGAGACAATGAGATTGCAAACCCACAATTGATCCCCACGACAGGCAGCAGTGGAAATGTAATATATCCGCCGATACCCCTCTGCCACGTTAATGTCATTTCACAAACGCAGTAATACCTCCACAGCTTTTAGTAATTCACTTTTCTCCCTGGAGTGCGTGCATGTGTGTGTGCTTATAGTGGCTCCGAGTTTAAGGAGGTTTGTGGGAAGTAGGGGACTTGTTGGGGGGGTTGATACAGAACAACACAGCAAAACACTTCACATCAATCCACAACAAACCCTACTGAGCGCACCTGAGACATGCCATTCACTCTCACACACACAAAACACTCTGGAAGACCCCCACCGTTCTGCAAGAAGAAGAAAACAGTTCCGCACACCACTGGTCCAATCAGCAGCCACTTAACACGGTAAGTGCGAGGTTCTGTGTGAGCGCATGAAGGATTCCTCCTATGGGGTAAAGCCATATTGTGAAGGTGGGGATTGTGTCTTCAATAAGAACTGGCTGATTCATCATTGGCCAATGAAAGTTTCTGTTATACTAGACAAAGCATTTATAGATTTAGCTACACCATTTCACCTTTATACCAATACAGTAACCATACAAAATAAATGTTATATGCAAATCTATTCGTAATCAGCCATTTCAAAGTATCAGCACTAACATATGACTCTTACTAAAATGCACAGAAAAGATATTGTGATGCAATGCATTACAATAATAAACAATGCCATACTCACCACCAATATATTGGACCACATTAAAAAAAATTGTTGTAGACGTTTTTACATGTAGTATTGTTATATGACGCTTTTCCACTGCATGGTGCCATCTCACCCTGCCTCAGCTCTATTTGCTATTTTGCTTTTCCATTTAGTAAGTTTGTTCCCTGGTACAATTTTGAGTGTTCGCTCGTGGTTTAAAGAGAGCCATATAGGGACTAAACTGTGATGTGTAAACACTGCAGATCACTGATTGGCCAGATAGACTTGTCAATCAGGACAAAACGGTATAACTAGCCATCTGTAAAATCTTCAAGCTGCAGTAGAGATTACTTTTCATGTTTTTTTGAGGGGGTGGGGGGGGGGGTATTTTGAAGTGGTTCAAACATCTCTTGGACCTGTGGTTGATGAAAGAATCAATGAGAGTTGGACAGTGCAACAAGGAATGGACAAACTCTACTGATCTGTCTGAACAGATGGAATGAACTCAGAGCTGAGTTTAGTCCACAACAACAACCACCACCATCAAATACACGATTAGTAAACAATGCTTAACATGACTGCTGTTATATAGCTCCTGTTAGAGAGTGTTTTGTGATGTGATTTCAGTGTGAGCGATGGTAGTGGAAAATAAACCAGCTACCAGGTCCCAAAAGCTGAGTCGATTTGAGTAGGTACGATGCAGTGGAAAAGTACAAATAATCTGGTGTTCACTAACACTGATTTTCTTTCTATTTTATAGGGGTGAGCACATTCGAATTTCCCATGTAAACTCATTCCTTCTCAAGAATCATCATATCGTCATTCAGGCATGATTCAGAGATGATTGGAAGCTGAAGTGCAGCATTAGCTTCCCCACCGATTGCTTGAAGTCAAGCAGATTTGCTCAATCACATAAACTTGTGTCAGATCCAGAGGTACGTGCCAAGTTATGGCACCTGGAAACTAGTAGACACTAGTAGGGAAGGCTATGTTGCAATTTTTATGAGTTCCTGCTGTAAGCGATCAATGAACCAAAACAAAACCTGTTTGGCCTACGCACACACAATCAGTAAGAGGTATGCAAAAAAAGAAATGTTTCATTTTATCTCTCAGCCGACACATTCAGGCCACTGTCTGCCATGGAGGCTGTTCTAATGATGCAAGAGCACGTACACACAGAACGAGCGGTATGAAGGTTAGGGAAATTGTGTGATATTGATGCAGCCCTGCTGGTAGATGCGCTACTGGTCAATATGGAGGTGGGAGATAATGGTGCAATAGAATGATAAACATCTGCATGGGGGGGGTGACTATCGATATTAGCCAAATATCCAGACGGGGGAGTTAAACGTGCAGCTTCTTTCTTCGCCGTGTGAAACTGGCCCCAGTGGAAGCTGACCGACCCTAATCATCCTGAAACATCTGATTGAAACCTATAGTCCAAACATTTTAGAATCGTAAACAGCTCATGCATTCAGGCCCTTTTCCCCGTCGTCTGAATAGGGCCGATCAATTTTCGACTCTGTACGAGCCTGTGCCGATTTCATCATCGTTTCTCGCCCACAGTAATGAAGACCGCGACGTCTTGGAAGTGGAAATTTAGCTTCTGCCACAGCTCCTGTGAAGGCAGCTTTTAGTAGGGCAATCCGTCTATGAGGGAAGGTTAGAGGCTGAAAAATTGCTCGGTAGAATTTCTGAACTTTCCTTATACCCAGTGGGCCAGGTGTCCTTTAGAGTGAAGAGTGATAGATGAACTTTGGGGTAGAGGAGAGAAAACTCATGCAAAAATGTCTCTCCCTCGTGCGCGCACACGCGCTCCGGAGACCTCGGAACAGGCTCGTAATTATAAGCCCAGCAAGCAAACATAATTATGACAAGATCAGACCTAAAGGCTACAATCTTACATACGTAAACACTTATTACGCAACAGACATAAGGTGGTGGAGATCAATAAATGTAGGAGGAAGGGTGACCTTTCATATATTTATTTCTTTTTCCCATTGACATTAATTAAGACAAGGAAAATGCATTGTTCAGCAACATCCACTCAAAATAGAATGTGTCTGGAAATGCAAAGCTTTGCAGAGTTCAGACTAAAACCAACAGAGTAGCAAAGATAGTTCGCTTCATAATCAGTGTCATACATCTCCCTAGGTGCGTGAAGGCCTATATATTGTTGTATTTGTTAGTCCACCACCAACAATATTTGCCTTTGCAGAGCTGATATAGTCATCACATTTTGAGGATGTGTAGAGATTACCGTGACCATGATTATTTTATATTGGTATAAACATCCCATTAATTTCCTTTGTAGACATTTAGAAAAATCCTTATATAAAGAGTTTTAATCAGATAGCAGATAAATCATGAAAGTTTTCTCACCGCTTTTTAAAATCAGTTATAGCAAGTGTTTTGTAGGGTTTTAGTTTATTAATTGTACACATAAACCATTGCTATTTTATCATTCTGTTTTCTACTTCTTCATGCCTTTATGGCACCAGACCACATTTTAAATCTCCATGGTAACATCAGCATTACTTATTGGTGAAACTTGTTTTAAATGATATGGGTAATGTTTTTATTTTTAAGGAAATTGGATACAAGGGCAGCAGGTAGTGTCACAGTCACACAGCTCCAGGGACCTGGAGGTTGTGGGTTCGATTCCTGCTCCAGGTGACTGTCTGTGAGGAGTGTGGTGTGTTCTCCCTGTGTATGCGTGGGTTTCCTCCGGGTGACTGTCTGTGAGTAGTGTGGTGTGTTCTCCCTGTGTCTGTGTGGGTTTCCTCCGAGTGACTGTCTGTGAGGAGTGTGCTGTGTTTTCTCTGTGTCTGCGTGGGTTTTCTCTGGGTGCTCCGGTTTCCTCCCACAGTCCAAAAACACACGTTGGTAGATGGATTGGCGACCCAAAAGTGTCCAAAGGTGTGAGTGTGAGAGTGAATGTGTGAGTGTGTGTTGCCCTGTGAAGGACTAGCGCCCCCTCCAGGGTGTATTCCCAACCCGCGCCCATTGATTCCAGGTAGGCTCGGGACCCACCGTGACCCTGAATTGGATAAGCGGTTACAGATAATGAATGGAATGAATTTGGATATACATTTCTTTTGAAAACAAATCCGAAACCAACCTGATACATGGCTTTTACTAGAGCATATATAATCAGCTCACTGTCTTTGACTGATTTGTCAAATATTTTTTTTGTGTTGTTGAATAAAAAGGTTTATTTTGTATTATTCACAATGTTTAAAATAAATTCAAGTCCTGAAGCATCTACTGCAGAGAAAGTTTGGGAAGAACTGTGCTAGCTCTTGGTAGTTCTACATTGGCTGGATAATATATAATGGGTAAAAATCTAAATCCCTTTGGCGATTATGACTGGGATTTTTACTTACAAAACCCTACAAAAACTCTTTAGCTTGGCAGATGATTAAATACGATGAAAAAAAAAAGTCCAGTGTATTGTAAAGACAATAAGATTGGACTCATTTCCAACCGAGTTTTTGTTTTCAGTCATCTGGGAAGAGTAGAACTGAGAGTCTGGGCTAAAACACTCATATTCTTATCATTCTGCTTCACTTTTACTGCTCTAACGTTACACGTACTCCCCAAATTCTACCCATCTATATCTTATCAACAGATATGCACATAGCGCAATCAGATATTAACTTTAAAACTGAGATCTTGCATTACTGTGTCCCTAGATATATAATCCCAGGTCTATCACTCAGCCCTACCTCACAAAGTAGTCGACAATGTGATAAGAAGAAAGAGAAAGAAGCGTATTGTGCTCTGACAGGCACTGCTGGTGGGGATAAAGACGAAAAAAGTAATTATTTCCAAGTAGGTTTTTTGTTGATTGCAGCTCACAGGTTGCTGTAACTAACAATTTACGCAAAGAGGAGAAGAAGGAGGAGGAGGAGGAATAGTAGGGACTCTGGGAGAATTAGTCTACGGAAGTCCGCCTGCTTGGAAGGCGCAATCACAGCAGCTTTGATTGAGCAAAATTACAGTCGGTTTGCAGCCGCTAATTTGAATGTGCATGTGCCTGGCTGCGCTCGCTCCCAAAGCCACGCCGCCCCGCCCTCTACACCGAGACGAGAGGCAAACGCATGGCATTGTTTCTGTGCATGTGTGTATGCATCTGTGTCTCTGTGAGTGAGAGAGAGAGACGCAGAGGGAGACAGACAGAGACGCGCTTTTACGCATGCATTAACATTCACGCCGAGACAATTGAGTCAATTATGCATAAACACAACTGAAATTACTCTGACTTCAACTGGACTTAAGAATATGAAATTCTCTCTCGCTCTTGGAGAATTCATTTGTGATTAATTTACAAAAGAGCTTTTAATTTTTTGATCCTCACCAACTCAAAAAAAAAAAAAAAAAAAAGCCCAAGCAGAAAAGCAAAAGGGAGGAGGAGAAAAACACTGATGGTATTTCTGGAGTATTAGAAATGTGTCCAAACTTGTTAAGTGAGTGAGTCACAGAGGAAAAGAACAGAGAGAGTGAGGAGACACTCGGGTTCAGATACAAACAATTCAATTATATAAATCACCCCTTCCTTAAACTTTAAAATATTGAACCTATAAATATTGTGTAGTCACACTAACAATGTTTGAATTGAACTGAATGAGAGAGAGAGAGAGAGAGAGAGAGAGAGAGAGAGAACGTGATTTACTCTTACTGTTATTATTAACCCCTTAAATATCCAGAAAACATCGGCAGGTTCAGGGTTTCAAGTCTTAATAAAATATCTGCTTTGCTCAAAATCCCACAAGGATCCAAAACCACAACACCCCTCTCCCCCCAGTCTAAAAATGAATAAATAAATAAGAATAAGAGATAAAAACAAATATGTACAGTTAACGTGCATACCAAAGTATGCCCGGCTCATGAATGCCGTTGGCGTTGTAAATGAATGATGTGCTTCTTTTTAAGATTCAGGTTCAGTCGGCTAGTGACTACATGATATACAGTAAATTCTCCGAGGGGGAAAGGGAGGAAGGAGGAGGAGAGAGAAGCTGAGCAGGAGAACGGACATGGTGAGAAAGCTTTCAATGAGATAAGAGAGGAGAGTATGTTCTGAAGTTTATCTACCAAACAGACCGTCTCAAAACGCGCATGATAACCACAAGCATCATGTTCTCCAATGTCACTCCGCCGCACCGGGAAAAGGCAGACGCTCAGATTACAGAGCAAATGGCAAAAAAAAAGGAAGAAACAAAGTGTATCGTGGCAGATACAAGATGGGAGAGGGCGGCAGGAGAGTGAAGACTGTTTCAGAGAGCACTTACTCTGAGAAAGAGGCTGTCATGATGCAACACTGCCAGTAAAAACATGGCTGCCCTGCATGGATTTAAAGCTGGCGTGGTCAAAAAAACACAGTCAATCGGCCAAGACGTCTGGGGTGTCTTAAGCTGTGCATTCAACGCTTCTTCTGAAATGAATGTGTATAAATAAGTGGCTTGTACCCTAGCTACTGGAACATTTCTGTGAGGATTTGATTGCTTAGCCCCAAGAACATAAGTGAGCTGAGGTATTGACGTTTAAGATTATTATTTTTTAAGCAGCAAAAGACATTCCAATTGACTCCAAGGGAAAAGGAGGGTGCTTAATCACTCTAGAGAACACAGCCCTACTGCTCCCGTTTGTCTGCCTTCGCACGCATATGAACTTGAGTGACATCCCATTCTTAATCCATATGGTTTAATATGATGTCGGTCCACCCTCTGCAGCTATAATAGCTTCAACTCTTCTGGGAAGGCTTGGATGCAGTTGCTCGGCCATGGAAACCCATTTCACAAAGCTCTCTACGCACTGTTCTTGAGCTAATCTGAAGGCCACATGAAGATTGAAGGTCTGTAGTGACTGAACCGGCTGAAAGTTGTTGACCTCTGAGCACTATGCCTCTCAGCCTCTGCTCACCCTGCTCTGTCATTTTATGAGCTGCTGTCCTTCCAAATCGCTTCCACTTTGTTATAATACCACAGAGTTGACTGCTTGAATATTTATATTTATAACTTGTTGCACAAGGTAGCATCTTATCACAGTACAATGCTGGAATTCACTGAGCTTCTGAGAGCCACCCATTCTTTCACAAATGTCTGTAGACAGTCTACATGCCTAGGTGCTTGGTTTTATACACCTGTTGCCATGGAAGTGACTGGAAAGCCTGGGTGAATGAATACTTTTCTATTGAGATTGTACAAACTATGCATGCACAACTGAAGCTGAACTAGGGGCGGACTATACAGTCAAAATTTATATCACAACATATTTCTTCATTTCAGTCAATGTGATATAATCCTGAAATCAATATGAACAATAAATGAGCCACAGAAAACATGAAAAAAAGCCAAAAACTGATACCTACCTGTGTAATATTTTATATGAACACCAATTGCTCTGTCCACTATCATCTTGGTTAACTTTGTGTAGGTAGAGGGAGGAAAAATGTTGCAGTCATATAGATCTCATTTGAGAGCCTGCCGCCACTGCTGAAAAAAATCAACGTAGGAAAACCACGTGGGGGCGGCACGGTGGTGCAGCAGGTAGGTGTCGCAGTCACACAGCTCCAGGGGCCTGGAGGTTGTGGGTTCGATTCCCGCTCTGGGTGACTGTCTGTGAGAAGTTGGTGTGTTCTCCCCGTGTCTGTGTGGGTTTCCTCCGGGTGACTGTCTGTGAGGAGTTGGTGTGTTCGCCCCGTGTCCGCTCCGGTTTCCTCCCACAGTCCAAAAACACACGTTGGTAGGTGGATTGGCGACTCAAAAGTGTCCGTAGGTGTGAGTGAATGTGTGTGTGTTGCCCTGTGAAGGACTGGCGCCCCCTCCAGGGTGTTTTCCGGCCTTGCGCCCAATGATTCCAGGTAGACTCTGGACCCACCACGACCCTGAATTGGATAAGCGCTTACAGATAATGAATGAATGAAAACAACGTACTGACGGCAGTGCCATTTCCTGAACATCAGTAATTGACAGATGCTGTAAATTACTATGACTATATATACAGATATAGAATTATTATCCAGCCCTAAACTGAATTCACTATGAAGACACTAAAGAGTGTGAACCATATGTAGCTAACAGCTAATGGAAGCTTAATGTCATCCTTTAGCACAATTTTTCATACACTTCTTTCAGATTTGTTGTTAATATAACATTTTATTCAAACACAAATTATTACCAAGAGATGCAGCAATCACAGTATGCCGCCAGACTGAATGTACAAGTGTTACATCAGAAATAAACTAATGTCAAACAGTTTTTCCGACAGACTTATCTATAACAACAGGCAGAAACATGTCTCACAGTCAAAAACAATTTCCACAAACGTTATAAAAGTTCCAGAAACCCATAAGCAAGTCAGATGAAGACTAACCATTCCGCATACTGCACCCCTAAGAGAAGCGTGACCTTCGACACGCTGAAATGCCACCAAAAAGGAATTTATCCCTAAGATATTAGGTACTCCTTCTGGCCACAGCATCCGACTGTTGAGCGTATTCATGTGTCCACAGTGATTCTGATTATACCACTGCCCAGAACAGATCATGCAGTTCTTACAAGAAAAGTATCCTCACACCATCTGTAAACTGTAGTAGCCTAGTGTTTTTTATATTTTGACTCCTACTACAGTAACACTGAGACAGGAAGGAACCTAAAGTGATGCCAAATGCACTCCAACAAGGGAAAGAAAGGTCTTTTCCTCAGGCTGATTTCACTGCATGATACATGCAGCACTTGTGATATTTCAGGACATTTTAATCACAACACAATATTTATTACAACATTTGCTTTTGAGGTTTGTGAAGTTGGAATAGATAAAAATAGTAAGACATGGTCTAAGTGTTGGCATTACCATCAGGTGTTGGCCAAACTGAATCCGGGGGTCATCGCAGTTGCTAAATATTACAGAAATATTACCCTGTGTAGTGTGTCAGCCATTTTGTAGTACTGTTCAAAACCTCCACGGTATGTCTCACTCCTTATACAGTTCACTATGAAATACCCATTATGTACAGTACAATGTATACCACAAAGAAATAATGCGGTAAACAAAAAGCAGTTGATATGTTAGCGCTATCCCAGAGCAGCAGCAACACACAGATGACCCAAGAGAACAATTTTATCTACAAGCGTTACTCAAGGTCATTTTGGAGGGTGGGAGAGGCCTCAAAAATATTCTTATCAACAAAAGATGGGGGCACTGAAGAAAAGGTTTGGGAAAATCTGATAGAGTGTGT